>NW_009940704.1:29626-46586 GCF_000696875.1 Nestor notabilis
TCCGTTCCCGCCTGCGCTCTCTTTATTCCAAGCCTGCGGATTTGGATGCCTGGGTAAGCTCTCTTTTTTTTTTTTTGGTCTGGATCTTGCTTATTCCAAGTGTCATGTTGTTACTGCGTGTGTACAGATTGTTATTGCTCAGCACAGATGCAGGATTTTATTTTCTGTCATTACATTTTAAAAGGTGTTCAGCTAGAAAATTGCATATTATTTCCTCCATAAAGATTTTCACTGGTTCCTTTTGTGTAGCTTACAGCTGCTGAAACCAAACTTGATCTGGTGATGTGTGGTGTTGGCTGGGAGAGCAGCACGAACAGGAGGAAATGAAGGTTACACCAGGACTGCTTTTTAAGGCCAGGAGTCTGCATCTGGGTTCTAAAACAAAACAAACCCCAGTCGTCTGCCTTCAGCAGAATGAGAGAAAGGACAGAAAGTTCCTCTGCAGGTTTCTTGTAGGCCTCCTTGTAACAGTCTTCCAGTGCCTAAAGGGGTTACAAGAGACCTGGAGAGGGGCTTTTGACAAGAGCATGTAGAGACAGGACAAAGGGAATGGCTTTAAATTGACAGAGGGGAGATTGAGATGAGCTCTGAGGAGCTTGTCTGGTACAAGCTCCCTGTAAAGCTCTGCTGTTGAGTCTCAGGCACGATGTGCACAAGCTGCCATCGCTGTTCCAGTGTTGTCCTTTCAGCTCTGCTGTTCCCTTTAGGCTTGGTCAGGAGCACGCCAGCCAGCTAATTTTGGAGCTAGTTCTGTTCTGTAGTGAATTGCTGTCAGTTCCTTCCTCTAGTCTTGGAGCCTTTAATAGCATTTATTTTCTCCCCTGCCACCTGGACTGCTACCAGGACTGGAAGAGACACGGGAAAGCATGAGATAGGAGAATTTGCAGTTGTGAAGTGTGGCGAGCTGAGGTACCCAGCCAAAACATCTCTGCTGGGCTGCTGCAGGGATGTGACTGCTACCTCGGGGGGAAGCTGATAACTCCACTCAGCAAAGAGAGGAGGATGTAGAAACAAGGCATTTGATAGAGGCTTAAGGACCTTTCCTTTATCCTTGTGGCTTATTTCCCTGGATTGCCTCCGCCTGAGTCTCTAGGCGACATCTCACTAGTTCATCTGTGACTGGTGAATGTGTTTTGCCAAGAAGATAAATATTTTTGCACTAATTTGCCAAGTGCTGTGACTTGCCTTTGAGGAACTTCTGTAGAGATCAAGGTATGGACCTTCCCTTCTAGCTCCACTTGCCCTTTGCAGGGAGGGGTGATATTTTGTCCTCCCGCCAGTGCGTTCTCCTCAGTGCCCCCTCCCCAAATCCCAGAATCCCAGCAGTATTGCAGGGAGAGACAGCCTGATGGTAGCCATCAGCTGTGGGCTGTGCTGTTGCTGCACTTTATTTCTGGGTGCCACATTCCCTACTGTTATCTGACCCTGCCAAGAAGCCCTTTTTTTCCCCCCAAGCAGATTTCCTTCCTGGTTTTCCTGTGTAACAAGGTGATGGGAAGGGGCTGTGCTTAAAAATAATAAAGATCTGGTGCTATTTCATGGGGGGCAAAGCCAAAGCTGGGCTGTGAATGGCTGTAGCTTGAGCGCAGCCCAATGCGAGGAGCTCAGTTACACTCTGATGTGTTGCGTGTTGGTGTCAACTCAGGACGTGGCCGAGGGTCTGGTTTTGTTCATCAGAATGAACCAATAATATTGCATTACCTCAAGGAAGAGGCTGGTAAAAGATTCCTTTGGGCTGCCTGTCAGCTCACAGGCCAGTGCTGGAATTCCTCAGTTGGGGCAGGATGTAATGCACAGCTTCAGAAATGTGCTTTCACAGTTTGCTTCTAAATGGGTTACTTGACAAAGGGGCGAGGAGGAGGCAAAGAATCGCACATGACTCTGCCCCAGCTCTTTGTCACCATTCAAAGCAGCTCTGAGATAACCAGGAAAAGTTGGGGCTGTGGAAAAAGTGTAAAGATAAAACAGGAAGATTTTGAAACAGCCCCCAACCAGCCCATGTGCCTGTGGAAGCTGTAGTAGCGTGCTGGTAGTAGTGTACCTTCACTGTCGTCTGGTAGGAACGCAGTGCTGTAACTTCCGACACCACCACAGGGAATCTTGAGCATTTTCTTGGATGTATCTTATGCCTATTTTTTGTACAGAGAACAAATGTCTCTGCTGGCCCTAAATTGAAAAAAGGTAGATTGAGATGAGCTCCGAGGCAGAAGCTCTTCCCTGGGAGGGTGCTGAGGCGCTGGCACAGGGTGCCCAGAGAAGCTGTGGCTGCCCCATCCCTGGCAGTGTTCAAGGGCAGGTTGGACACAGGGGCTTGGAGCAACCTGCTCTAGTGGAAGGTGTCCCTGCCCGTGGCAGGGGTTGGAGCTGGAGGAGCTTTAAGGTCCCTTCAACCCAAACCAGTCTGGGATTCTGTGATGATTCTGTGATTCTTCTGCGCGTCCCTGCTGTCCTATGCTACTTTTCCAAGTTTTGGTTGCAATTTGTGTGTTCCACAGCAAAGTACATTCCTCCTCCCTTCCCTCTCATTTGTTTCTGTCTTCATTTCATGGACTTTCGCACACTCTGTGTTCTACACTCCAGTTTTAGATGTCATCTCTTGCATGACATGTGCAAGCTCGGATGTAGCTTCTGCAGCATGGATGCGAAATGCAGCTGGTTTCCAGTCCAGTGTGTTATCATGCATGTCTTCCCTTCTCCTTCCTCCTTCAGTTCTAAAGGCCTTTATGTGAGAAGTGTATCTGATGCTTTGTTTGGCACCTGCAGTCTCAATTCCCTCTGAAATTGTAATCATCTCCGTAGCTGGCAGCTCTGTCTGGGACATCACAGGCCTCTGACTTCAGGTAGGGAATAAGCAGCAGGACCAGAGGAACTCTTAATAAATATCCTGTATTCATACGCACACACTTCTTGCACGTCCCTTGTTGCCTAACCCAGTTTGGAACAGTGAATATTTCAAATGACAAACGCTCTGACTGTACCATTCACACTTCAAACATCATCAGAGAGTGTACTAAAGTTTCTAGTAATAACAGCTGGGAATAGAGGGAGGCAGAAAGTTACTTTCAAGCAGATCTGTCACAAATAGAATGTTTCTCAGTAGATTTCAATGCACTGAAACATCAGTTCTTACAAACAAGCAAGGCATGGAAAATACGTTTAAGTGGCGAGTAAAAGTTTTCTCTGCAACCTCTGGCTCATCATACAGCTTATGGGTGGTAAGTGGGACATAATGGGAGGTAATATGGAGCAGTTACTTAGAGGGATGAATGAGGAGTATATGAGGTTGTGGTCTGCTGCTGAGAGATCCAGTTTTGGTTCTTTGCCATCACTTTTTCAAGGCCCAAGGGAAGTCACCAGCAGAATGTGTCTGCTGCAGGGTGCGCTGCTGTGGAGGCATCATTCACTGCAGGCATCCCAGCTCCTCACCATGCACAGCAGCACACCTTGTGTGTCCTGCTTGAGAGGTTGTGTTTGGTTTGTGGTCCCTTCCAGAGGTGTCACAGGGAGAAACGTGCTGAATTTCCTGGTGAATGAGGTCAGGCAAGCTCAGAGGTTGACGAGGTGAGTGGGGGTGTGGGTACATGGATCCGTGTCTTGACAGAAACAGAACAAAGTCTCTTGCCCACCAGAATTGTGACACATGTGGGTTTTGTGCTCCCAGACCAGTCTGCTACCCCAGGAGAACAGCACTGCCACGTCAGTCGTTTATTTACATTAATCAGGATCTTCCTTGTGTTTTTAAGGGTTCATTTTTTGACTTTCTCTTTTCCCTTGTATTACACTTCACACAAAAAGCATCTCCTGAATTGTGCAGAGGGGTCAGTGCTGTGTCTCTCTTGTTTCTTTTCCTTGTGTGTTTTTCTCCTTAAGGAAGTACAAGTCACATGTATAGTAATGTGAGTGTATGGGTGTAATGCAGGAGAACCAGGGTGCTGTGGGCATCCAGCAGCCCACCCTGACGCCTCCCATCTGTTCCATTTCACTTGAACTTGCTTAGTCCTTGTCTGTATAGAAGATGGGTGTTGGTTCAGGACAGCTGTGGTTCTCTCAGCAGAAAATGGTAATACTTCTGGCAACTCAAGTGCCCATCAGTGCCCCTGTTGTTGCTGTGGTGCCTCTTTGGTCAGGTTACATGTATGGGGCAGCTCATTCTCATCCCTCTCCCTATCCCATTTCAGCTGGTTTGCAGGCTGAAAGATACAGCTCTGATTAGGCTAAAGGCAGAGATTTTGCCTATAATCAGGTGCCTTTGACAGCAGGAGGGTTTAGGTATGAGTCTATAGTGCTTGTGCCTTATCTGGCCCTGCTGCCTGGGATGGCAAACATGGGAACCAAACCACTTCTTTTTCCTTTAAAAACAAACAAACAGACACCACCACAAGCCCTTTATATCACATACTCCTTTTCTTGCTTATTTATCCGCCATCCCCCACTGCCTAGCTTAAAATCTCTGCTAAGCCCTATTATACCACTGTATTTCCATCAGCAGGGGAGCAGAAGGAAGGCAAAGCACAGCAACTTGCTTTCAGATGTAATTTTTCTCATTAACAATGGCTTTTGGCCATAAAATGACAGGTCTGAGCCCACGGGGATGTTTCTGTCCCAGCTGCTTAATGATACTGGACCAGCATTTTCTGTGGTTGTAGCATCATCATTAAAAGTGAAGAGCTATGCTGCTGGGATGCTGCAGATGAGCAGGGTTTGTGCTCCTGTTAAACGGGCTCGTTTGAAAGGTTTTCTGCCTGGTGCTAACGTATGTGGCCCCAGGAATTTTGGGGTGGGGGAAGAGAACCCAGTGCCATTCGTCTTGCTGTTGTTGCTTGTTATTTTTAAACTTCAGAAGTTTGGTTCAGTTCCATCTATGCCATGTTTTCTTAATGCTGCTTATGCTCAGGGGTGGGAATGGAAGGAAGTGCTGCTGGTTGTAAAGAGCTAAAAGGCAAAAGCTGTTGCTGTAACCACACAGACTTTGGTTTTTAATTGAGCACTGTGTAGCTGATGACTGGGTTATGCTTAAGCACGAACTTGTATCCCAACTTTGCTGGTTTGGAAGTGTCACACTTAGACTTTGGAAGAGGGAAGAAGAATTCTGTGACACCCATCTCCCCTCCAGATCTGCCGCACCCAGCCACAGGGACTCAGGGTGCTGGTGGGGTGGACAGAGAGTGTGTGGGGAGAGTCCTTGATTATCAGGACTCCTATCCATGTCTGAAAGCAAACTGAAGGTCACTGAGAATAGAATGTCTGTTTGTGACAAAGGTGTCACAGCATAGCCTTGTGTTTTGGATCTTCCTCATGATTGTAGGGATGTGCTGAATTTGTAATAGTTTCCTAACACTCCAAGGTGCAAGTGGTTATCAAGTGGAGGGTTTGAGGTTTATTTTTAAGGTAAGGTAAAGAACATTGAAGTGGAGTAATAAACATCATAATTCATGAAAAACGAAGACTTGGGTAAGGTGGAGTTCTGGGAAAGGCAATAGGAAGGTGTCACCTTTCTGTGATTATGAGTTTTCATTTAATAAGGAGAAATCAAGGTTATGAGTTTGATACCAGTAAGAACTTTTCAGGCTTGTGGGGATAATCCAAACTGAACTGCAGTACTGAAGATCTGTAGTTCCACCAGGAGGGATCCCATACACCAGTCCTGAGCAGTGATTGTGTTCGTTTCCAGTCTGCACCCCATGTGCTTTCCGTGCACTCACACTTGTTATTTCTTCTTCTAGTGATGCTCTGTGGTGGTTCTTCCAATGCTCTTCTGTTGTTATTCCCAGGAGGTGGAGCTGCAACGCTGGGAGGCCGAGATGAAGCAGAAAGAGGCCTTCTACAAGGAGCAGCTGGCCTGCATTGAGAGGAAGGTATGGTCAGCTTGTCTTTGATTTGTGCCCTCGGTGTTATAACAGCATCAGACACAGGTCGGTGTGTGTCCAAAGGGTAGAGAAACAAGCAGCCTTGTGCTGGAACCTGGAACAGTCACTCCCAGTATGTGTCGGCCCCCTACTCCTTGGTGCAGTGCTGAGAATGCTGCACAGAGCAAATCTGCTGAGCCACGTGTGTTTGAGAGAGGAGCTTTAGTTGTGATTTAAAAAAGAAGATTTCTCTTAGTTGTAACTTTATTTTCCTTTTCACCATGGGGTTGAGGTGAAAGCTAATTTGAAAAACAACCCCAAGTATAGTGGTTCTGGGTTTTATTCCTTTTGTTGAAAATCCTTTCCTGAACAACAGTGAACCCCCCACAAATTTTGCTATAAATATGAATTAAAGTTGTATTATTAATTTTCCCCTGGGGAGCCCAACAGTTCACAGAGTGCTGCTGCAGTGCTCTGCCTGCTTCTCGCTGGATAAGCCTTTCAAATGAACCTCAGTTAAAGAGACACTGTCAAGCATCTTTTAAGCCTGCAGTGACCTTTGAAAATCCATTTAGGGATTTGACTATCTCCCCAAAACGTGGGATTTGCTTCTCTGTTTAATTGTTTACCATGATGAGGTTTTAAAAATTGATGCCATAAAAATAGGAGCAGGCGCGCTGCTCCTCACGAGTTAATGTGTTTTTCCCTTCCTGGCAACGTGGAGTAATGGTATAAGTAGTCTTTATTTTTTAATAAATGTGGAGAATTATCTTCTCTGATTTGAAGCAATTAGACCTCCTGACAGGGGGGTGCAAACATCCACCTTGGAGTTGTGGTTGGTGGCTAAAGAGGAATGCAAACAATGGAGAAGGTGGGATGCAGAGAGAGAAATCAATCAGCTTTACTACCAGTGTGTAGCTCGATAGTGAATAGGGAAGATGGGAAAATGGCAGATTATAGAAGTGGTAGGAAACTATTGGCACATCTCTTCCCCTCCTCATTCCCTGCTACTGCATGATTGTCCATGCAGCTTTTGAAGCCATTGATGGTAAAACATGCCCATGAGCAGTTTCACATGATACACTCCTGCAACACTTTAAATCCATAGAGTTCATTAAAAAACCTCCTTTATTAAAGCTCCTGCTCGGTGTTGCACTCACATTTGTAAGTGCTATTTGCAGATAATGGGGATTGTTGAGGGGAATTGCAAGCAGTCTAGCAGCTCTCCTCCTAATTATCACAGTTGTCCATATGTTCATACGCAAGGGGAATTTTTGCAATTCCTTGCTCCCATGCTGTGTGCTCCCATTATATTCTTCTCTCCGGATCTGGTTTCACGAAGCAGAAGCTGCAGGGAAAATCCAATCTGTGTGTCCGTCCTCTGTGGCCAGTGGAGTGGGGACAAGTCGGTGTCCAGGCTGCATTGTCGCCTTCTTGAAGTCTTGTGTTGTGTGTTGTTTCCCTTTTCAGGTCCCTTTCTACAGGGCAACTTTTTAAACAAGGTGATGGATATTGTAGCACAGCATCTTCTCAGGGAGCAGGGTGCTTTGCCCACAGTCCTATTCAAACTGCAAAGCTGCATAGAAACTGTCTCCTAGTTCTTTTGTGTACAAGTAGGTAAAAAGGACGGGTTTTCTTTCCTCTCCTGAAACACTAGACAGTTTCTGACCCTTAAACAGGAACGTTTTGCTGGTAATAAAACAGAAGAATGCCTCCAACCGTTCGTGTGGATGGGAGTGGGAGGAGGTGGGGGCTAGCAGGGAGAGGAATGTGCTTGGAACAGTGTAATAAAGCTTAATTGTATTAGTTTTGAAAAAGGGTTTTGATCTTCTCTGTGGATAATTTTATTCCTGTAATGGTTGGGAAGAAGCAAAACAGAGCACAGAACAATCTTCTTTATTAGCTGTTGCTTTTCTATAATCCTGCCTTTATTTGGTGAATGCACGCAGACCTTGACACTTACTTATTTTCCCTTCCACTCTGCTAAAACCTTCCAACTCGGAGAGAGTTTTATGTATCTCTGTGTGTATTAGAAGCTGTGGGTAAGGGGCTGCGGTGGGGAGCTCTGGAGCAGGAGTTTGCTTTCTCTGCTCTTTTCAGAGGGGATGGTCACTTGGAGTGTGGTCACTGGTAGTTCAGAGGCGTTGGGCTGGGGGTGAGTGATTGATGGCTCAGTGTGGGCCTGGAAAGCTGAAATTTCTCTTCCTAAGGATGAGGCTGTCAGGAATTCCCTCCTCCCCTCCCCTGCTTGTGTCTATATGCTCAGGTTGGCTTTGTCCCTACTTCTGCATGATAACAGAATTCAGCAGTAGGAGACTTAGAGCTTTGGGTTTGAACTGTTGATGTTGAGAGCTGAGTACTCTCCCAATAGGATGCTGAGAACAGTTGTGTTATGTACTCCTCACAACATAGTGGCTGCTGCCTTGAATCCAACACCAAGACTGTCCTGTTGCTTCTGACAATGGTCACTGTTCAAAGACTTGGAGAAGGAAGATGTAGAACAAACCCCTCAGCAAAGCAAACCCCCCAAAAAACTTTGAGAGGAGAACTTAGAGAAGAGCTTCCTGTGTGTTGTCAGCTGGGGGCTGACACACGTCCTGCTGCAGAAGAGTTTATTTTCATTCAGTATTTTTATTCACTGTAATGGAATTTGGATTCCTGCCATCGCTCCTCTCTGTGTCTCAGGCATCTTTCCTGAAGCCTTGTTTAGCTCTTCCTTTCCCACATCACGTGGTAGCCTGTGCCACAGGTTAACTTATCCACTCTGTAAATTCGCTGTCACCAGTTTCAAATACCTTTTTTCCTCCCATTTAATATCCTTTATATGAAACAGATAAAAGGAATCTGTTTCATTATTCATTTTCTGTAGACTTCTGTCCCCTCTTCCACCTTCCATTAAGCAGAGCGGTCCTTACCTTTCAGCCTCTGCTTGTGTGAATGAGTTTGTTCCAGGTTTCTCATTCCACTTGTTTGTCTTCAGGCCCTTTCCCCTCGTGGCTCTGTCTTGGAGATGGATTGGCCAGAATTGACTCGGTTACTTCCCTTGAATGCAGCACATTGTGTGAATACATTATCCTTTTATTTTGTAATCTCTGAAAGAGTGCTGTAATCTACTGGACAGAGCATGGAATTGGAAGCAAAAACCTGCTCATTTTCAAATAGCAACTTCTCTTCTGGGAGTTTGAAACAATTGCTTAGTCCATCTATCTCGGTTATTCCATCTCTATGATGGAATAGCTTATAATGAGAGGGCAAAGTGTTATGAAACAGTAAAGCTATAAAAATGCTAAAAAGGCTTTGCCTTTAGCTTTGCATGAGATGAACTATGGGGGTACCTTATGTCAAATGGAGCTTCAGAAACTCCATTTCTCTGCTGCCTTATTAAGATTTCCACAGGAAAGGGCAGGTATGAAAAAGAATGTCAGTGTTTCAGCTTGTGGGGTTTGCCCTGCATCTCCCTGCTCATGGCAGGGGGTTGGAGCTGGATGATCTTTAAGGTCCCTTCCAACCCAAACCAGTCTGTGATCTACCAAAGCATTGGAAGAAGCAAGATGGTGATTGCTTCAGTGCTTTGTTACTCTGAAGATCCATTTCCTTCAGTGTCCGGGTCCTGACTGTGACCAAAAGTGGATGTCCAGGGATGAGCATCAGATCAGGGCATGTATATGGGATAAATTGCTTGCAGAGGATCAGCACACCGGTGGTGCCCTTGATGTTCATCACTTTGTTCATTGTAGTTGTGTATTTCAGTCTCTTGGGTCCCTTCTATGTTTTTGTTTTCCATCTGTTTTTCCTGTGTAATCAGGAAAATTACAGGGAATAGATCCTTTGAACTGACTGTTCCTTATATGACTGTGTGTAATGGCAGGATCTTGGAGCTGGTGATACAGACATTCCATTCCACACCTGTATTTCCACTGTAACTATCCATGTGTTATCCAGTAAGTAATCCAGTAGTGAGACCTGGGTAATTTGTTGGAAGTGGTTAAACTTCTAACTCTGACTTGTTGGAGTAATTTTGCATCTCATCCGTGTAATTTAGGATTGTTTCACAGAAAGTGGGTCTTGTCTCGACTGTTTTGAAGTGGTTTTATACTGTAGTGTTTGGGTAGACAGAGTGAGAGTTGGACCTAGTAACCTTAGAAAAACTCAATTTGAGCAGCTGAAGTTGGTGTTCTTTCATGCATTTATGTGTTACTGAGAAGCACTGAGGGAAGAAGGGAGATGGAGGGAGCTTGGTGTAAACACTTAACATGTGCACTGCTCAGAACTGGGATTTTTACTATGGATTCCTTGTATGCATCGTCCTGCTTTCTCCAAGTGGTAGAAACATCCTTAAAAAGCACGACCAAGAGATGCAGCCTCTCCTGGAACCCTTCAGATGCCAGCAGGTCTCACTGAGTGTGTCACCTGGGTACTTTCTCCTGAGTAAATACTTGTTGGACTCCTTTTGCTTGGCCTCTGCTGGGTTTAACCTGACCCAGGTTCAGGGCAGTGCCACCCTACAATGGAACGTGGGCAGCCCTTTGGAGTACTCTAGAGGGGCAGAGGAAGCTGAAGGCGGTCTCAGCAGATGAAGTGAAGCTCTTGCTGTAGCTGATGTCTCTCTTCTTTGTTTGGATTCTCCTAAGCTCCAGCTCCCACGTTATCTCGTACGAGGTGGCTGTGGATGACTCTGAGCAGTGGGTACATTAATATGCACCGTTTCTCTGCTTGTAGTTTCTCAGAGCAGTAAGTAGCACCCGAGGTATTCATAAACTGAGAGTATTTATGCAAGAAGGAGAGGAAAGCATTCAACACATACCCTTTTTTTTATTATTAATAAGCCAGACTGCACCTTCTTCTGTGCTGAGCTTCACAAATCTTGTAATTGTGTATGTGCCATTCCTCTTGTTTGGTTTGTTTAAATTAATCTCCTTTTGCCCTTGCACTTACCGTTTAATTCGTGTTTGGAAAGCATTTAGGATGTGTAAAGAATGGGAGGAGAAGTTGTTTCTGTTTGTTGTTCTTATTGGCCTTGATCCTTCTTCTTGGAGCAGTCTCCCACTTCTGGTGCACCAAGGTCACCCCTACATGGGAGCCCACTGTCATTTCTCTGCTTTTTGGCCAGTAAATTCATCTCGGTAAAAACCTCCATTGAGTAAGTGGCAAGAGCCTGGAAAAAAGTCTTCTAGAATATATTAATGTTGAGTCTTTGTGATCAATTCAAAGCAGGTTCTGTGGGGCTGGACAGGCTGTTGTTGCCTGGCAAAGTGGCAGGGAAGTTGAAGCGGTTGAGGCTCAGTTCCCTTACGTGAGGTCCCAGGCTGTGTGTCTATCTATGAGACCTGGAGGGTATTTGCCTGCCTTTGAAAAGCCAGGCCATGGTGAGGTGTTACCTTCAGCCAAGCCCTCTGCCCTCTCAGAGGGAGTTGAAGATCCAGTGCCCTTTCTGAAATGAAGTGATAGGTCTTGGTAAGTGCCACCAACACCATTTTATTTCTTAATAACCCAGCCTGTAACATCTCAGGGCTGCACTTGAGCCATTGCTGTGGGTAAGGGCTGCTTCTTCCACTGGAGCAGGTTGCTCTGAGCCCCTGTGTCCAGCCTGGCCTTGAACACTGCCAGGGATGGGGCAGCCACAGCTTCTCTGGGCACCCTGTGCCAGCGCCTCAGCACTCTCACATCTTCCCAAGAGCTGGATCAGGGCTGCAGGGGGGTCTCCCCAGAGCGCAGCAGAGGGGGAGAATCCCCTCTCTTGACCTGCTGCTCATGTTCTGGAGGTGGAGCCCAGCACACGGTGTGCGTGTGTGTGTCTTGGCTCCAAGCACACTGCTGGGTCATGGGGAGCTTGTTTTGAACCTACAACAGCTCTGATCCTTCCAGGCCAGCGGAGCAGCATAATGAAGCACCCAATTCATCGAACTGTTGATTTCATCTTCTGAACACAAGAAGAATAATGCCCACTAGAGCTTTCTGAAATAGGCTGATAAGATCCATCCTAATCATCCAGATGACTTCCCAGTCACTTGGGCTGTGTGGATATTGTCTCCCAGGCAGCGGTGGCTCTGGCAGTCTCTCAGGGCACAGCCTTTGATATTTAGGGAACTGAAGGTTTTGTCCTGTGAGTGGGAACAAAATGAAACCAGAATGAACCTGAAGTTCTCATCTGAACCAGTTCTGATCTCCCATCATCTTCCTCTTTTCAGTTATTCACAGACATTAAATGTCATGCTGGGGGAGGAGGAGGTGTGACATCCGTAATTTCCTCTTTCTGCTGGTATCTCTTAGGGTTGAACATCTAGAGGAGGCTGCTGCCTTCCCAACGCTTCTCCATCCTCCCCCTGCCAGGAGAGGTTGCTCCTGGCTGGACTTCCAGTACCCTGTGCTCATTGCACCCCTTCCATGGCTGTTTTGCTGAAAGCTGGTAAAGTTTAGGAGTTAATATACCTCTGTGCAGCGGGTTTTAGAGATTGGATAAATCAATTGGCAATTTGATGAACTCAAGGAACATCTATAATAGGGTAAATAAACTGCATTAGATGTCAGGGCTGCCTCCCTGCCCTCCCTGCAGTGTGCGTGCTCAGTCTGTGCTGACTGATGGACAGGACATCAAATCACAAGCAGCCTCTATGCAAACAGCAACTAAGTGTTTGCTTCCCTCCAGCGCGGAGGATCAGCACAGGGATGCGCCTGCAGTCTGTGCTGACGGGTGAACTGACAGAGCCTCACGGTGGTTCTGTTTCCCTGGCATTCAGAGTACCTTTAGATGGGGAGAAGGATGCTGATGGGCTGCTTCATCTCAGAGAAATCCATCCTCAGGCTCGACTTGTGAAATAAATGTGGCAATGTGTGGTTTGAACTTAGTGTCTTTAACACTGAATTTAGCAGCTGAATTTAGATAACAATCTGGTATCTGGTCTCATCAGTGTATCACTATGAAGACTTGTTAAAGGCAGAACAAAAAGACCTAGAATGTGATCCTCTCTCTTTGTTAGAACTCAGCACCGGAGTATTTGTCAAGTCTCGTCCAAAAAGAGCAAAACAAAGGGTGCTTTTGTCTTACTTCTGAGAGCTTTCCCCATGGTCTCCTGTTCCTGCTCCCCTCCCTTGCCGTTTTTTATTCAACCCAATTTTCCCTCCAATTCATTCATTTTCTTATTACCTAATAGCTTAAACTTCTCTTTTCCCTCCTCTTTGTGCTGTTCATCTGCTTGTTTATAAGCAGAATGGTATTTATAAACGTGTGTATATACACATAGCACTGTTACCAGTAAAACCAGTGCTACTTTTCTAATGGAAAGCAGCTCTCATGTGCATGTACATACACACACAGTCTGTGTCTCACCTATTTCACTGTGCTGTAGTTGTACCTTAGCACCAACTACACGATCCTGCACTAAATACCAGTGCTGTTAGTTCTGTGTAATTCACCAGCCAGTGTACAATTAATTTTTGGCCCTGTTATTGCAGTATTGGCTATCTTATGAAGCTGTAGAGAGTGAGCACAGTGAATTGATTAAATCTGTTCCAGACCTTAGGCTGGAGTCAGTGTGTCTGCTGGGATTTGGATGATTGAAGCTTGTGCTCCTCTTGGGATATTCCCCATTTAGACTTAGTCTTGGAAATCGTTTCAGGTAGACAAAACTCCCCTGTGTGCGTAGAATCCATGTGCATAAAAGCCTGACTTTGGGGAATCTGAGATTTCCATCATGACTTGAGCCCAGGCCTTGGCTTTACTTTTCTTTTAAAAAGGTCCTTAGAATTATGGCTCTGCCCTCACAGAACATGCTGTCATCCCATTAATGGGATATACGGCTAATAATTCCTCTGTTGATTGGGCAGGCTCCACAGAGCACCTCAAATTGGTGCTGAATTAAATAGTCCAGAGATGAGACTTTCAAAGGGGACTACTCCATATTTACATGGGAAGTGCCTGTGCCCTGTAATGAACGTCCCACACGAAGCTGGTGGACATCACGCTCAAGGCTGTGGCTGGAGCTGTGTCTCCACTGGAGCGCGGAAGCAGCAGCAGTGGGGCTGCTCTGCTCTCTGCGTGTTTGGTTTTCAAGGCATCATTTACAACCCAGTGCCCCCCCTACCTGACCAGCAGCCTGTGGCCTTTCTGGGCGCATCCTTGGGGACTTCCCAAGCTCTTTGCAGCACAGAGCTCTCTTCAGTGCCTTGTCCTCTTCAGAGGACAAATGGCTCTGTTAAAAACCTGGGAGAGAGAAGCTCACTAAAAGCAGGGCAAATGAGACTGCCAAATGATGGAAAGGAAATTGCTTACCAATATTTTCTGATTTCTTTCTTATCCCTTTTCCCATCCTTTCTCCTTTGTCCTCTTTGGCTTTTTTATCTTTGGATAAACATCGTGTTTGTTTTCTGTTTACTGTGTGGAGCATTTCAATCCATTTTGAATAGCAAAATAAATATGAAGAGATACTAGTGTTCTTTTCTCTGGAATAACTGATGCCTTGCAGGGAGCGCTGGAGATTGTGGCGGTGCTATTGTAAAGACAGGCCAAAGGAATCTCTGTTAATCCATTTTCTTCTTTTTTGTTATCAGTGTTTCATTTTATGTTTTACTTTCCTTTATAAGTAATAGTCAATACTGGGTAGAAATAGCCTAAATCCCTTTTTTTGCCAGCTGTAAAATAAATATACCATTGCTTTATAATATTTGTCCATGTATTACTAATAAAGGGGAATGACATCAAGTTATCCTTGTAAAACTACTTTTGAGCTGTGGAGCTGGGAACTTTTTCCAGGTATTCATTAACTGAGGTTTCAGTTCTGTGCAAGGTAAGTGAATATTGTCCCTATTCTAAGTGAGACCCCAATGATTAAGGTTCACATTTTCTACAATAGCTTTTGTTACTTGCCTTTTGGGTTCCTGGCTATGGTGTGTTTCTTCAGATGTGCTGCCTACCCATAACTGGAGCTTGAAGGTTTGAATAATGAGCTTCTGAGCATCTCCAGAGCTGCGAGCCAGCGGCACTTCCCAAAGTGTGGATTTGTCCATGTCGTTAATGGCACATGGAGACCGGTGAGGTCCTTGTGGTCTTTTGGGCTGTGATCATTAAACCAGCCTGTCCTACGGTGTAAAATGGGATGAGATGCTGCAAGCATAGTGAGAGAACCCTGCCTGGAGATACAAATATCTTCAGAAAATGCTCTGGGAGTAAGAATAAAGAGAAAGTGTGGTGGCAAAATAAATTGCTGCTGAGCTAATTTTTCTTGCTCTCCCAAGTTTGCCTCTAGGATGGCAGTTTTTCTCCCTTCAATAAATAAATGCAAAGATGAGAATTGCTGCCAAAAACTGTCACATTTCTGGAACTTTCAGCCCCTGATTATTCACATTAAGCCTCCCCCCCCAGCAGTACAGTATTCTGAATATGTACACCCACCATTCTGTCAGATCTGTGCAGTCTGCGTCTGGTTCATCTTCTGTGTCTTTGATGTGCTCCATAACGTAGGCAAAGAGAGGTCTGATAGTCTCTCTGAAAACCTGACAGTTTGTGTGACAATCTGTCCACGAATCCACAGGCTCCTTGTCAACCAAATGAGCCTTTGAATAGGGGAGGTTTGCAGAACAGTGCTTGCAGCATTGCATATGCACCGAGGGGCGAGTACAACAGGCTGCCGGGTAACCTGAGCGCTGGCTGCGCTTCCCGTCATCATTCCAGGGACATCTCATCATTGCTTCTTGGCTGGTTCTCAGCCCCGCACATGTCGGGGTTATTTAGCAAAGCTTGATTTGCTGGAAGCTGCACATGGAGAGTGATTTGTAATTGGGGGTGGAGGAAGAACCCCGGGAGCGGGTGGAACCCGCAGGCTCTGCTGTTCTAATGGGCTTTGGTGGGCTTTTTGTTTCTGACAGTGACCGTTCCTTGCAGGTCCCTTTTCCCATGCGCGAGCATGATGTGATGCATTTCTCCCCCTCTGCTGCACTCTGGGGAGACTCCCCCTGCAGTCCCGATCCAGCTCTGGGGCAGCAACACAAGAGAGATGCGGAGCTGTTGGAGTGAGTCCAGAGGAGGCCATGGAGCTGCTGCGAGGGCTGGAGCAGCTCTGCTCTGGAGCCAGGCTGAGAGAGCTGGGCTGGGGCAGCTGGAGAAGAGAAGGCTCCTGAAGGAGGGACCCAGTGCCTAAAGAGGCTGACACTTTTCATCTAGCTGTTGAAAGAGGGTAAATTCACATCAGAGATTAGGAAAAAAATATTCCCTGTGAGGGTCTTTCGGCACTGGCACAGGGTGTCCAGAGAAGCTGTGGCTGCCCCATCCCTGGCAGTGTTCAAGGCCAGGTTGGACACAGGGGCTTGGAGCAACCTGCTCTAGTGGAAGGTGTCCCTGCTGGTGGCAGGGGTTGGAGCTGGGTGAGCTTTAAGGTCCCTTCAACCCAAACCAGGCTGGGGTTCTATGATTTTCTTCAGTGTTGTCTGGTCCTCCTGCACATCCTGATACCTTGGGTCCCTCCTGTTCTGGCTTCCTCTGGGAATCCAGTGAATCGCATTCCTGAGCTACCTGTCATGGGAAAGGATGAGGTCATGATTACAATTTAGCTTTTAAAAACTGGGACAGGATCTGGGCAACTGCTGCAGTTTATAAATGGGCTTTTGGGATATTCTCAGCAGTGAGAGCAGGAGTTTTAGCTGCAGCGTGCCCGGCTGAGGTGGTGGGAGTCTTGTCAAATACCAGCTTTGGCATGATGGCATCAAACCTTAGCTATAATGTTCCTCCCTTCCCAAAATAAGCTCCTGTGATGGGCCTGACAGGGGAATGTACATAGTATCTTTTTTAATATATGACAAGTACTTGATGACTGCCTGTTTTTGGTTTTGGGGCTTTTTTCCTTCTTCTTCTCTCCCTGTGAAGTGCTGGTCAGCCTCCAAGGGGAACTTTCAGCTGTGTCCCGCAGCACTCTTGGTATTCTGGCAATTCCCTTCTTTCTCTCTCTCTCCTTCCCTTGGCAGTGATTCTCTGCATGCCCATCACTCCCGCATGATGCCCAGTGGTTAGAGGCAGCATCCTATGATCTAGGAGTCTATCCTGGCTGTGTGATTGACTGGTAGGACCTGGATATCCTACAGGACTCACTGTGCAGCTCCCAGCATGGGCCCCGGGGGTCCGCAGG
>NW_009940704.1:46617-72367 GCF_000696875.1 Nestor notabilis
ACTGTTACCTGCGAGGGCCAGCCGGGTGCAGGACTTTCCCAAAGCAGATGCTGATTCCTCTTGATGTTTAATCGATGCCTGGGCAGCCGCTTTACCTGCACTTGTCAGGTATAACCGATTCCAGCCTCTACTGTGGATTCCTCACCAAAGACTTCTTGCTCCTGTATTAAAGTCTCAGGTAGGAGGAGAGCAGAGCGATGCTCTCCTGCTGCAGTTCTGGTGTTAATTTGGGCCATCCAGGTTGCAGTCCTTGTCAGAAAGCCTGGCTTGCCTGCTGGCATTTTATGGCCTTTCTCTTTGAAGGTGCTTTTACAGTCCAGACTTTGTTTCAAGATTTGCTAATGCTTTATTTGCAGTCTTTCACCATGGAGTGCCTTAAAGCAACCTCACATAAGCTCAGTGTTTAATTCTGTCTGGGTTCTTTTGCTCCTTCTTCCCTTTTTAATTGCTTGTGTAGTACTGATTTCTTTGTTGCTGGCTGCCTTTCTGACTTGAAGATGACATGAGGCTTTCTGCATGTTTCCAGTGAGGTGCTTGCTGAGAGGTTCCTAATACCATCTTTCTGTAGGGTACCTGCTTTAATTGGGGTCTTCCCAGGGTACTTCCATGGAGACAGCCTGGCTCCGGTGTGCAAGCTCAGTGTGGGTCTGTAAACCCATTTTCACCCATATGGGGTATCTTGGTGTGAGACCTGGTTCTGGGAAGTCCTGGGGAGTGTGGCTTTGCTTCCCTGTGTGCTTTAGGGGCTGTAGCTTAACCTTTCTGTGCTCGTTACACACAGGATAAACCAGCCGTGGTCTTTCCCCCAGCTCTGCCTCCCTCCCGTGTTGTGGAGATGGGTATTTGTGGGATTTTATCTTTGAGAAGCTGTCTAGATATGCTACAGAATTAATATTTTCCTTTCAACTTGGGATAATACTGCAGTCCTGAGAAGCTCTGTTCAAACAGAATACTTCTGCCCATGCCGAGTTTCACTTCCCTCTGTTGTTACTGTGGACATTGCTCTTTTTCTGTCTTCTCTGAATCTTAATCCAGAATTTATGATCTCACAGCTTATTGCCGAAGGAGAGCATGGAATGACACAAATTCAATGCTCTCATTTCATTACTGGCCTCAGCGGGAGGAGTGGATGAACCCACACATGAACAGCAAACAACAGAGCTGTGTTTAGAAGTTGGCTTTGGCTGATAAAAGAGCTTTTTTTCTCTATCAGCAAGCTGTTTGTAGCTGCTTGCATCTTTCCTTGTTACCTTTTGAGGAAAAACCACATATGAATTCACATAAAAGCAGTTTAACCCTTGACTTCTGTGCTCTCGTGATACGCTTTATATGCATGTTTCTCTTCTTTGTTAATTGGCTTCTGTGTGCACTTGTGCTTGATAGGAAAGAGAAAACGTGAATGATCTCTTCCAGCTAAATGCTGGCTGATACCAACAAACAGGCTGAGCAGGACCTCGAGAGGAGCGAGCTCAGGAGCTGAAGGGGTTGTTGCTTCAGTGTATCCTGAAATTCCCAAACTCCCTGGTTGGGACCAGAGCTGAGAGCAGTGATTGATTGTGTAGGTTGATTTTAACGCATCCAAAGGGTCATCCAGTGAACAGATGGGTTCAGCTCCTCTCCCTCTGTACCTGCAGGAGGGGTGTGGGTACCTGGGCTAGTTTTTCAGATCTCTTAGGAGCTGTTTGCACAAGACTTGGAGTGATGGGGTGAACACCCTGATTTATGGTGCGTGTGAGCCAGCGACCCAGTGAGGTGCAGGAGCCCGGGTGCTGCGTTGCTTCCCTTGGGCAGTGCTGTGAGCGAGGGCAGCTCCTTCAGCACAGGTTGGACACAGGGGCTTGGAGCAACCTGCTCTAGTGGAAGGTGTCCCTGCCCGGGGCAGGGGTTGGGACTGGATGAGCTTTAAGGTCCCTTCCAACACAAACCACTCTGTGATCCCATGACTGATGTTTTCCTGTGGCTTCCCTGTGTTCCTTGGGGCAGCAGCTGCGCCCAGGACACGTGTGTTCCCCATCCCTGCGGGCAGGGACAGTTGTGCTGTGCTCTCAGGGGCTGTGAGGTCTGTCTTCTGCCTTCAGAAGCAGCTGGATGCAGGAATTTGAATGCCTCCCAGTTGACATTTGAGACATGAGATGTAACCTCTGCTTTCCTTGCCCTTTCTCTCCCAAACCTGCATGTTCCATGCTCGTAGGGCACACTATGTATCCCCCTGCTCCTCTTGGCTGGACTGGAGCTTTGCTGGGCACTGGGGAGCGCGGTGTCGGGAGCAGGGGTTGCAGCAGTGCTCTGTCAGGCGAGAGGCACATCCTACCATCTAATCCCGGCTGTCACTGGCAGCATTTGTCAGACCCCCCTGGCCTGCTCTGTTCCATGAGCTATCACCAGCATTCATCGCTGCTGGCAGCGTTTCAACAGCTCTTAATCCTCTTTGGATCTTTACACGCTCTGGCCACTGACAAGCTTCTATAGGGGTGTCAGAATATCTCCAGATAGCCGCAGTGATGGTGGTGTGTTGTTCTGTGGCGTTTCTAATCCAAACCCCTTCTGATCTCTTGACCCAGCCTGAACCTGATGGGGAAATCTGCTGCCCACTGTCAAGCGTTTGATTCTGCTGCTTGATGTTCACAAGGAATTTGGCCTAAAACCTCATTAATTTCTAGTTCCTTGGGCTGGCGTTGCTGGGTTTTCTGCTTTACGTGTTCCTGCAAGTAGTGTGTGTTGCACTGAGGTTATAAGGAATGTGGTTTTAATGGCAGTGTGAGAACGAGCTGGCAGGGGTTTCTCTTTATGCCTCAATTACTTTCCCTCCTGAAATAACCCTGAGAACTCCATCTTCTGCTATATTGTCTTCTTACCTTCTATGCTGTATGTGGAAGGGGCCTGTGCAGTATGTACCGAGGTGTAGTAGCGAGTGTTGGAGTCTCTGCGTGTTTGCAGCCAAGGAGAAATGCTGAATTAAAATGACTCCAAATTTAGCTCCGAGTTTGAAAATGGATTCCCTTTGGAAGTGGAATTTTTAGTGCCAGGGTGTTTTGGGAAGAGTGAGGAGCAAGGGTAGAGCAGCAAAGCTGTTGTGGAAAGGCAGCAGGGTAAAGGAAAGTGATTCTGTTGGTCTTTAGGCTCTAGTTAGGTATTTTTGTATCTTCTTGGTGTTGTTATTCTTCACTACGAAGCATCATTTAATAGCAGGGCAACATCTTTCAAACGAACAGTTCTTTGTTTAGTTTGTTTGTCCTCTCTGGAGAGCTCTCTCCCCGTATGACAAAGCTCTGATGTTCTGAAGTTGGCTCCCCTAAGGCTCAGCTTTATTGAGAGAAGTGAAACATTTCAGGTGGTTCATTCATTCTTTCTCTGTCTCTTGTTATTTGAGCCCTTATGGTGTCCTTTGGTCATGTCTTTTAACTCATTTCTGCAACTAAGACTGCCAGGAGCTTTATTTAATAATAGTTGAGGTCTCATGTTCAACTTTTTCTTTGTGAGCTGCCATTTTATCTCGAGCATCAAATATTGTGAGAGTAAATTAAAAGCAGCGTCCATGTCTTGTAATTTTGTGTGGAATGTTCTCTATTCTGCTGCATAACTGAATATCAGTTTATGAAGCTCAAGGACTTCACTGTGACTACGGGAATCTCAGACTTTGTTTCAAGTGCAAATACCACACCTTGACCGTGCTGAATAGCCTTTGTCTGCGGGCGGCTCTGCTGGAGCCATGGGAAGTGCAGGGCTGGTTCCAGGCTTGGCTCCTCGCTTGAAACCTTTTCTAGGCCACTGGAACATTATTCCCTGCATAGTGTGGTAGGTAAAATACTGAAGCTGAAGCAGAACTTGCATTTGCAGTCATATAGATGGGGATAGTTGGAGAATTACTCTCTAAATAGAAGCCTCAAGTGACAGAACCTGTCGTGACTGTGCCTGTGTCTTGCCCATTTGTTACTCCCTTAGTGTTTAGGACAAAAGCGAATGGGACTTTCCCAAGGTAGGAAAGGGCCTAGAGGCCAAGGAAAACCTGTTTAGCAGGTTGGCTTGTTGAACCCACCCGGGTTTGAATGATAAAACTCTGTTTTTTCTGACTTGGGGAAGCATTTAAAGATACTGATTCACAGCACTGGAAATTCTGCTTCATTGGGTTTTAGAGGGGGGATGATGCAGGAGAAGGGTCTGATCCAAAGGCAGGAGACCCAGTTGGATCACATGCAAACATGCTTCCTTTTCATTTTTAACCCCCCACTGCTTTCATCTTCAGGCTGAAGGTCTTGTGCACCCCTCTTTGATCTTCTCCTTGTGCCACGAGCCTTGTGGTTTCTTTGAGGCCAGGTCTCCTTTCCCTTGCTGAGATTCTTGCCTCTTCACTCAGGTCCTCACTTGCCTGCTTTTATCAGCTTTAAGATCCAGAGCTATTTCGTACCAGCTCTTTCCCAGCTATTTCTGTCCCTGTTTGTAGTTGGTGGTGTTGAAGCTGAGGCTGGCTATAGTGCTGGGCAGTTGAACTTCTCTAATAGACTAGACAAGGTTGTGCCACAACAGCTTTAATCCACACTGTGACCAGCAAATGGACCTGTTGGCTCTTTTTCCTTTCTTGAGGTGGGTTAAATGCCAACCTCACGCTGGGCCTCACCTACAGCATATTTGTTCCTGTTTCCCTCCCGTGCTGCTGTTTCACTGCAGAGTGCTGTGGGCTAATAGTGTCTGACGGGGCTACTTTGTGGTGCCTGAAAGATGCTTAATTTTATGCCTTGCTTTCTCTCTTTCTCACTTTCTCTCATTTTGATCTCTCAAATCCAGTCCCTTTGAGAAATCAGACTGTATGAAATATGAAAATTGCTTGGGTAGTAATTGGAGAAATGGGGAGCCTCGTGCAGCCCATGGAGATAACACACCGACTCACGCTGGTTAATTTTTAAAGGCAAATTTAATTAATGGAGCACAGGTCTTGTGGTTTCATGTGTGCATAAGTAACAGCAGGGAGCTGAGAGTCAGGAGGGCTGTTTACAGGACAGGGAAAAAGGCTCCATTAAAAGCTGAACTTTTCATCATAGGAAAGGAAAAATGGGTTCAATAGCACAGAAGTTTGTGGCCATTATTTAACAAGTAAGTAAATGAAAACAGTAATGACGATTTGCTGGCAAAATGCATTTTGAAGTGGTTACTCCTCATGATTTCTCAGTGTAAGTCTGTCTCCTAAGTCAAAGTTTGGAACAACAGAGCTTGTTCTGTCATTTTTTGGTATGTGACATAAATTCAGGCACCAGAGATAAAACACTTAAATACAGCACCTTGAAGGCTCTGAGTAACCTGTATAAAACCATCAGCTGAGCTTCACCCAGCTTCAGTCATAGCTGTTATCCCTTGCTCCCACCTGGAAAACAGTGACTGGTCCAGGATTGCTCAAGTGGCAGAACTGCCTGTAGTGTCAGAGTTGTGTCTGTCCTTTCCTTTCCTAACCACTGAACAATGTGTGTCATCTCATCATGCGCAGGACCATGGCTGCATTCACGGGGAAATAGATGAGAAGGGCAAAAATAGCATTCTGTAGAAAAGGACTGAATTTGGGGAGACGAGAGCGGGTAGAACCTAGATGAATAGCTGTCCTCGCTTCCAATACCAGTTTGTCACTCGTTTGATTGATTATTGCCTATTTTCTGCATGTGCCTTTGCAGATGAGCTGTGAGGCAGTTGCAGTAGCAAGTCCAGAGGCTTTGCCTGGAGCAGCTTTATCAGCAGCACAGTTGCTGGGGCCGTTCCCTTCTGTTTTTGCTTGGGAAGCTTGTACATGCAACCGAGGAGGAATTCCATCTCCATATTCAGCAGCTGAGCAGTTGTGAACTAAAACTCTTTCTGTGCAAGCTCAGGAGAGTTAAATGCAAACCTCTTCAGCCCTGCAGCAAGACACTCAAGCCGCTGTTTGGCAGTGCTGTAGCTGAGACCTGATATGCCTCCCAATGTTGTTAAAAGGGAAACAGGCTGCATAATTTTGTTTTAAAGAATTAAGTCCCATAAGTAGGAGCACTGAAATGTAGGATGGATTTTCCAGTGCTGGCAGCCAGGTTTGATACTTGCATGGTCAGAAACTTCTGGGATCCATCAAAACAATTAATGAGAAAAGAGAACAAAACACAACCAAACTCTAGCTCAGTGCTTGGAAACACCTTGGTTTTGTGGTTACATGAATAGTCAAAGCTGAGGGCTGGGTTTGGTGACCTTTGCAAAGGTGAAGCTGGAATTGAGGACATGTGGCCTTGATGCATGAGAAGAAAATCAACTTTTAAGCATTTTTTTGGGTGTTCTTTGAACAGAATATGCCGTTTGTTGTTGGAAATGGTTATTAATTATAGAAGATAACTTTGTGACAGGATAACATCTGAGCTACCTTTCATTTTCAGAGCTGAGTATTCTCTTCTTGGTTTCAGAACGCAGAGATCTACAAGCTGACGTGTGAGCAGTTCAAGGAGGCAGCCAGCAAGGCGGAGGAGCAGATCAAGTGAGGAGCCTTTTTGTTCTTTTCAGCAGTTCCAGTCACATTCCATAACCCTCTGTGTGTAGCCTCTGGATATTCCTGTAAATGGAGTGTGGAGTTACCTCCTGTCAGATATTCAGGGGCCTGAGGAGCTGCAAGACTTGTAAGGCAGCACCCTCTTGTTCTGTGCCAAGCTTGACAGAATTTACTATGAAGTTGTTAGATCTTCCAAGGAAGAATGAGGGAGAAGACACGGACTTAGTAACTGTTCCTGTTTAATGAGAGTTTTCCGAGGGTTTCAGGATGGCAATGGAATGTGTTTCATCTGTTCAAACTTTGACCCAATGTGTTGAACCTACACGTTGCAGGACAGGGCTAGTGCATGGCAGGAGGAGGAGCAGCACCACTTAAAAGGTTTGCATTGTCCAGGGAAGGAAAAGGTGACCAGTGCCAATCTTAGCCCTGTAAATTCCAATCAAAAGAGAGTTATAATTATCTTGAAAGTTTTCTTGAATGGGTGTGATGATTTTTCTGGCCTTTCTTAGTGACCTTGATACAATTAGCAGACCTTTAATCTTGCCTTTTTACCAGGAACATATTAAGCGTCTAAACTCCTTTTGTGTTTGCCAGTGCTATTAGATAGCTTATTGTTCCACATGCACTAACAGCTGCCCAAGAAGAAATATTTTCTCTAATTCTTTAATATTAATGAGTCTAAAGCAATTACACTGTCAAGAGCAGCACTCGGTTCTCAGTTGGGTAAACAGTTGGCCAACATGCAGTAAACTGGAGTAGCAACATATGTAGTCCAGTTGGGTCCAGTCCAGACTGTATGATACTTAATTGCAGAAATACATAATATAGTAGTGATGAATATGTTAGTAGGGTGGGCAGTATATTGTGCTGTCTTTATTTAAAATCATCTTTGGCTGCCAAAGCATCACATAACCTGTTGTAATTTCACATTTTTGTTTGGACAGTCAAGCAGTAAGTTGCTAAAGAAGCCAAAACAAGGCAGCTAACACATTGTGAGCTTTTTCATGCCATTTTCCATGGTAGAAATCTAAATTCTAGTTTTAAATAAAATTTAAGAAATACATAGGACATAAAGTTTTGAGAGTCTTTTATCAGCTCTTCCTTGGATTTGCCTCTGCAGATGTGTAATGAGTTGCTGGGAACACATGTAGCAGAGATTTATCCTTGTGGCTTTGTCAAGGAAGAGATTTGGGACCTTGGATTATGTTCTTTACTTGTTTTTACAGACTATGACTAGCCTGTTCCTTATCGTAGTCTTAAGTTTTAGTTCCTGAGGCTTCAGTTTCATTTGGTCTCTTCTGTTTCTTGTGGAGGTAGAGACTGGTAATGTAGGAAACTCAGGAATGCAGCCGTGTCTCATAAAGGTTAGTGGCTGAGACCGATGCAAATGCTAATGATTTCTTTCTATCAAGAGCCAGAAAATGTGTTTATGGTATGTTAGGATTTCCTTACCCTTTTCTTTGAGCCTTTATCACTTGCCAGTCCCTGGCCTCTGGCCTTACTGTTCAATGCTCTTCTATTTGGCAATATGAACTTGAGCCATCATAAAGGACAGATTCCTTGGGCTGTTTTCCTTGCAGCTGAGATACTGTGAATGTGAATGTTGTGTGAAAAGATAACGTGGCTGAGGGATGTCTTGAGAAGGGACACACTGGGTGGCACTACTGAAACTGAGGGAGAAAGTGGACATGATACTTGCTATTTCTTTCAATAGAAATTTGTAGAATCACAGAATCTCGGCCTGGTTTGGGTTGAAGGGACCTTAAAGCTCATCCAGTTCCAACCTCCTGCCCCGGGCAGGGACACCTTCCACCAGAGCAGGTTGCTCCAAGCCCCTGTGTCCAACCTGGCCTTGAACACTGCCAGGGATGGGGCAGCCACAGTTTCTCTGGGCACCCTGTGCCAGTGCCTCACACAGGGAAGAATTCTTTCCTAATACTAATCTAATCTGCTGGGATTGCACTGAACTATGGAGTGCGTGGTTTGGGATTGATAATGCCCTTGGATAACTGTACATTGAAGAGTCATTGTTTTACCCCATCACTGCAGTGTATCCATCTCTTAAAGCAGTAGCAATGATCCTTTTCATGATCATTGCTGTGACGTGCCACACGTTAAAGAGCACACATGCCTCATGAGCATGTCATGATAAGGCTGGGACGGGGTCAGGGAAACTTCCTTTGTGCATTGGTGTTCATGCTTCACTGGCAGGACTGGAAGTCTGCATCTTGTGAGGTCCTCTGGTTACGCATTGTACATTCAAGTCTTCCTGCAGCCTGTTTATGGTAATAAATTACAAGATACTGTGACTTCAGTGGAAAGAAGTTTGCTGATCCTGTTTTGTGCTTTCTTATGAGACACACAAGCACAGTGAGTGCTAAAATGGGTAAGGATGATTTACACAGATCTAGTAGCTTGGTTGGCAGGAATAAACTGATACTCCTGCAAAATGACATGAACTGGAATAGAGTCAAATTATGAATGAAGCACAGGTCTGCCTGTTTCCAGTGCTGGACTACAACAGTTCCTGTAGCAAAAGGAGCCCAGCAGTGGCACTTTCTCCATGCACGAGGAGAGGACATCCCCTGCCCATAGTGTCTCTTTCTTTGCTTATATTATCCCTGTTTCACTGTGAAGTCTGATCTACCCCTGGGCACTTGTGCTTTTTAAGACCAGTCTACCCTATATGGGTTGTCTTCTGCCATGTGTATCAGCACAGCTGATGGAGGAAGAGGAGAATAGAGCTGGAGCTGTTTCCACAGCTAGTTTTTCCCTGGATATCGAAGCCCATGTTGAAGCACAGATAAATAACTGAAACAAAAATCCAGTGTTTTCTTGGCATTTATTGACTTGTGTAATTCTGTTATCAACACCTACAGCTCTGCACAAGTGGTCAAGCATTCCACGGACTATTTCCTCTCCTTAGCGATTATCAAGTGTTGCAGGATTTAGGAATGTTGTACAAGCTTTCCACCAGTGACCCTTCACAGGGGGCCGGTAACGTAGGCATGTGAACCTTCCTGTCTGCCTTTGTCTAGAGACAGGGGTGAGGTACTGAGTGCTGAGCTTCCTATTAAATCACTGACACAGTGATTTAAGCTCTTGGGCTTTGGTGCCTGCATGGCCTGATCGTGCCATGGACTTTGTTCCTCGTCTCTTCATCTGAACCCAGCCTGCTTCTGCCTCCTTATTCTTTGTTCTGGGCTCTGTCCAACCAGTTTCTTCCTCCCAAGAAGAAGAAACTATCAACAACAAACCACTGAGCACAGCTTTCAGCACCTTCAGCAACTTGCCCTTGTTGCTTACATGCTGTGGTGAATTGGACTTTTGCCACGGACATGTTGTCTCAGTGATGTTGTTATAATTGGTGCATTATGATTTTTCTCCTTTGTTAACCAACAGAATGGAAATCTGGGGACCTAGAACTTTTCCTCCTTCCTTCCCTGTTTAGCAAACTGTGCACATCAGTAACCACCCACAAAGGAAGCAGTGTGTAAATAAAAAGCCAGTGCTCCCCGCCCTTTACTTCGTTCCGCATCCTTTTCTCAGTGTTCATAAAGCCATGACTCAGACTGGGCTTAGAGAAGACAACTTGCTAATCCCCTCCCTGCTACAGAGAATAAAATGGCATTTCATTCCAAGCTCTATTAATGCTCTCGCTCCAGGGATAAAGCAGCACTCCCAAAAGGCACTGGCCAAACTTTTTTTTCTGTTGCGTTGTCTTTGTCTTCTTTTGAGTGTTACATTTAGATTAGCTTCTGAGGATTAAATGTTATTACAGACCCTGAATCTGTTAAGGGGAAGGAAAAAACCATCAGTGAAGAGGTTATGGCTTAGTGCAGGCACTCCAGACTTATCCTCCAAACGCTGGGTTTGAAGAATTTGATTTATTTCCTTTTGTGAAGGTTGTCTTATCAACGTTCTGTGTTATTTTTGTAGCTGTTAAATTTGGATGCAAGGACTGGCTTGGGCAGGGTGTGACTCGCTCAAAGGGAAACCTGCAGGAGCAGGGTGAGGGGATTAGGGAGCTGTTAAAAGATAAAATTGTTCTGAACCTGAGTTTCCCTCTGAGATCTCCTTATGATTTGCAGACCTGCTGCTAAAGCTGCTCACCAGTGGCTGTGCTGCTTCGCATGTTGTGCTGAGAGGACTGTTATCAAGGAGTGCATAAAGAACATCAGTATCTTATCCTGATAGGCATCAGCCTTGCATCCAGGGCAGCTTTCCAATGGAGAGACTGCCAAAGAGATTTACTCCATGTGGGACTTGGTATTTAAGAGTTCCATTTAATGGTCCAAAGATCTTTAAACTTAATGGACATGAGTATTTAAGGTGATCACGTTAGAGAAACTGGCACATGGTAAGTGTCCTCCTGGGCTGAATGAGGAGAATCTCGCTGACCCAGTGGGAGCAGGGGGAGAAGGTTCATAGATGGGCAGTCTGCTGGGAACAGGGAATTCATGGCTTTCACTGCTCATGGAAATGAAGATTTTCTTGAATTGTGAAAGATCTTACAAGGCTGATGCCCCCCAGTTAAAATGGCACCGCTAATGGAACCCAGAGGAGCTGCCTTCTCCTTGTTTCTTCCCTTTTTTCCTTGTTTGTGTAGATCTGGAAAGTTTATGGAGTGATGTGATGATACTTGAGTTTATTACTCTTGAAATCTCCTATGAGGCCTCAGGTATTTCAGCAGAGGGCTGTCCCTGGAGTCAAGCTCTGAAATAGTTGTTACGTGAACGGCCACGAAGCCTGAGGAGCAGGAGGGTGAAGACATCATAGTTTTCAAACAAGATTGCTCCCAGATTTCTCCTGTCGTTAAATTAGATAAATGATTAATTCAGTGTTGAAATTAAAAGCTTCTGCAACAGGGATTTATGAGTTTTCAGGAATAAAAGACTGATTACTGCTGGGAGCTCATCCCCCACCTTATCATAATATAGTGATTAGAGCCTGCAATGAAGATCCCTTCACAACAAATGGTTTGGCTCCATCCCAGTCCCGTTCCTCCCTCAGTTCTTGGTTTCTGCGAGTTGCTCCTACTTCTGTCTGCACTGAGCCTGTCTCATGTAATCCTTAACTAAAGAGATGAGTTATTAGTCAAAGCTTTGCTCTTTCTCACGTTTATAAAGTTGTCCTTAGTAGGAAATTGGAATGTTGATGTAAGAGACTACAAGGCATGAGTTTCCCCTGAGTTATTTCAATGGAGGGTGAAAGAGTAGATGGGTGAATTTTGACTTTGTCTCATTTTGCAGGGTGTGAATTTCACTGATTATTCTTTTTTAAACAAAATTTTGTATCTTGAAAGCTGATTGGATTGTTATACTTTATCCAAGCTGTGGAATCTCCTTCTTGAAGTTTGTTCAGTTCTTGGGGGTGACCAAGATGCTGGTTCTAAGTAAGACTTTCCTTTTGTCCAGTTAGTAAAATGATGCTTTTATCTCATGTTCACAGTGTTGTCTCTCCTCTCATGCATGATGAGGGGTGACTAATGAATCAGTGCAATGAACTGAGATTGCAGTTCAGATAGTGCTGAGGAACCGCTGTCAAATATTAATGTATCTCTTCAAAACTGCAAGAGCATTTCTTCAAAGTGCTTCAGTGGAACTTTGGAGTTTGTAAAATAAGACCTGAATAGCAAAGGAAGAGCTGCCAAAGACTCCATGTAGTCTGTTAAGGATGTTTCTATTGCTATCGATTTTTACATGGAAAGCACTTGTATTCTGTAGTAATGTTGCCATTATAAACCCTTAGATCAGGGTTTGTTGGCAGGGCAAATCCAGATTGTTTTCAAAAGCAGGGATATTTGTGCAGCTGTTAAAACAAACCTCAGACATTCTTTGTGCATCACAGTACATGAAATATTTCTGTTCGCAGCTCTTTATCATGGAGAATGCAGTGAAAATAGAAGCAGATCTCTGCCCTCAGTTTGGGTATCACACATTCCACCATGTACCGTGGGGGAGGCAAGGTCTTCACAGTGTTTTATTGTGCATTTAGATATAGCAACAGATCTAAAGTCCAGAACTTCGTTTGCCTTTGGTCCCCGCTCCCCTTGGCTTAAGTTGGAAGTGTTCAAGACCAGGTTGGACACAGGGGCTTGGAGCAATCTGCTCTAGTGGAAGGTGTCCCTTGGGACTAGATGAGCTTTAAGGTCCCTTCAACCTAAACCACTCTGGGATTTTATGATGCTGGGAAACATATCATGAATATTAATTAATGGCACAGCTCAGCTTATCCCCACTGTGTTTTTGTGCCTCTGTCTTCCAGCGTGTGTGTTGGGGGCAGTGGCACAGGGTTCCAAAAGGAGCAGTGAATTAAAGATGTCAGAGGCAATAATGCCTGAGAAACCACTTGTTACCAGTGAATTAATGACTTGTTTGCTAATGAGCAGCCTCAGGCTAAGCTAAGGTAACACTGCAAACAGTCTGGTCATTAGTTCAGTGGCAGCTGAGTTCCAGGGCAGTGTTCCTGGTTCTGTGCAGAGTGCCTTTGCTTACTGCTGAGTCAGTCTCCTCCTGGGCTGATGGAGGGATGACAGGAGAGACCAAAGGCAAGTACCAGAGGGGGAGAGAAGTAGTCTGTTCTGCAGGTCAGAGCTGCTGTATCTCCACCCTCTGAGGAAGTAAGGACCGTGGCAGGATGCTGTGAAGACTTTCCATCGCAGTGACCTTCTGCACAGAGGAGGTTGTTGGTGGTTGATGTTGGCTAATGAGAGATTGAGGTCCTTTCCTCCCTTCAAAAGGGAGAGAAAACCTATCTCTGTATCACACGAGGCTTCGATGGCTTAATTTATTTGGTATAATTTTGATAGCTCATGAAGTTGCTCTGATAAAGTATGTTTCTAGGCTTTGGGGTCCCATCAGCTTTTGGAGTCTCAGGGTCAAGTGGGGCTCAGCCTCCTGTGAGAGGTCCTTGCTGGGGTTGGTTCTTCCTTCCCATCCTTTTATTTTCCTTGTTGGCCCTGGGAGTGCATCGTGTCTGGGACATGCACATACCACAGCAACCACAATCAGAATTAATTTGGCCAAAAAAGTGGCATTTGGAAGATTTGCTTGTTCAGGGATGAATGTTGTTTCTTTGGAGTGAACTTGGCAGCGTTGTGCTGACTGTGAGTGGCACTAACAGCACACGATGGAGCAGGCTCAGGTAGGCATTGGTCTCACTAATTCACCTGAGACATTTCATGTGCTCTTCTCCTAACTGAAACCCATATTATCTAAATTACTTTCTGTGAGGATATTTCCAATTCTTTGAGGGCTTCCTGAAATGATAATATTTAAAACCAAAACCAAAACTTGAATTCTCCCCCCAAACCAGCCTTCAAGGCTTTGTGTGTGTTCTTTGAAAGCACCAGTATTGATGTTCTCAGGGGGATGAGGAGCTGCTTAGTGAGCATCTTGCTGAGTCAGTGCTTGGCAGATTGCTCGGTGTGGTAAAAGGGGCACCCTGGGTTTGAAGATCAGGGCACATGAGTAGAAGCAAGGGGATTATTTTCATAAGGTGAATGTTGAACTTCAGATCCCACCTGAGCTTTAATGCTGCAGCTTCGTTCTCCTCCAAAATGTGTTTCTGCACCTATAGCAGAGAGGTGGTCCAGGGTTTCCTTTTAAAACCATCACTCAGCAGTCTGACATCGTTACCTGATCATCTCACACAGGAAGACATCGCTGACCTGTCCATCCCTGTGTCCTGTGGCTATATGCAATCAGTGTAGCACAGCTTCAGTTCCTTTCTTTACAATACATCTTGGGGAAGGGTTTTATAGACCAACAGGATTGTCCCAGCAGGCAGTTCCCCAGCTAAATCCCAGCCATTCAGCACTACCACAGCCCATTCTTAGGGCCAGTGCTGCGTACATGCTGTAAGCTGCATGATTCCTTTTCTGACCCAAGATCTTAACCAGTTTTTAGATGCTGTTTTCTATCTGAAGAAAGAAAATCCCTATTCGGGTCACTTGTTGGGCTGTGTGTTGTTTTCACATTCAGTTATTGCTTGGTATATTGCTTTTCTGCCTTGTGGGAGCTGAGCCAGCTGCCTTTCTGATTCAGAGAACTCCTTCCAGCAACAAGATTCTGACTACAGAGACCGTTTTGCTGCTAACTTTAGGCTCTTCATCTTTGCTAGTCAACTCTTAGTAGCTTGGCATCTCTGGAAAAAATGGTTCATGGCTTTGTGGGCTGGAGATCCATTTCTGTTAACTTCTGTGTCTCTTGGCGAGTGAAGGAAGAGGCAGGAGTTTTCCTTTCATCTTCCAAACCGGCAGTTTCTCATAACTCGTTATTCTACCATCATAATCAGCAAAGAATTTACATCCAAACGTACATTGGAATTATCCACTTGTGGGGAGAAGCCTCTCGTTATTTGAAACCACTTGCCATCTACCATGCAGAATGCTGATAAGAATGATTAGTTATTGCATTGGCAGGTTCAGTAGGACAGGGATCATTTCATTTCATACGGGCTCATAGGTGTGTTAGCATGTTGCTACTCTCCTGCTCCCCCAGAGCCCCACCACCACCCAGTGCCTGCAGCTCATGGGGTGCTAAGGAAGCCAGTTAAATTTGGTTGCAGCTGCACTGGGCAAAGCACAATGAAGTCTTTTAGGGTGACCCATTGGTCATATGGGGAATGGCCACTTGTACGTGAGCATAAACCATGTCGGAGGACAGGAGGGTCTGTGATACACTGGAGTAAGAGAGAGAGCTGGAACCGGTGCTGGATGGGACACATAATTTGCTTCAGTTTCATCACTGAAATGGAGAGATTATTGCTGGATTTCCAAAATTAGAGGTTGTTACGGAAAACTGCTAAATTTCAGTTATTTTCCACATCGCTCTCTGTGGTTTACTCTGGGTTTGGGGGTTGGTTTTTTTCTTGTTTGATGAAGAAAATGTGGTTGGGTCAGGCAGTTTTCTGTGACTGCAGCACAGTAACACCACAAGTTGCTGACACTTGAGATTTGGATGCTGTGTTAACTTTTGTTCTCAGTGATAGAATCTAAATACTTACACAGGAGAAGATTTCAGAACAGCTTCTGCATATCCATGATGGAAAGGAGAGGAGGTATCTGTCCTGGCAAGGACAAAGGTGCACCGGGTGCATGAATTGCAGTGGGGAATTGTGTGGCAGCTTCAAACAAGCTGTCAAACCAGGAATGGAGATTGGGAAGCACTTGAGTGACAAATTTTGTAGGATCACGGAGTCACCCAGAAACTTACAGTTACTTTATAAACATGCATTCATCAGGCCTGTCCATGGAGAGGTAGGGTGAAAACTGGGTGACCCGTTAGTGAAATGCAGCGATCGAGGGGGAGAAAGAGAGAGGGGAAATACTGCAGATGCTGCAGACAATGTGACAAGGCATATGGGAAGGAAGAGAAAGACAGGAACACAATTGCTGCAGCTGAAATTTGGAGGTAGTGACCCTATTCTTATGAAAATTATCACCTTTTCTTTTAGTCCGTCTCCTCTTGCTCTACACAATGTTACTTCTCCTCCTTCCACATCAGTGGCAGAGCCTGGTGAGCGGTGTTTTGAACATAGGAGGCTGATCAGAAATATTTCCTTCCTGATCACATTAGTTTATCCTCCTGAGGCTCACAGATTGTTTACGCTGTGCTGGGTTATGTAGCTTAAATATGACGGAATTTTTAGTAGACATTTGAATAATCTGTTACGCTTCTTCCATCTCCTATTTCTCCTGCCAAACTGCTACAAGTAAGAAAGCCAAAGAGGGACTTTTTACAAGGGCCTGTAGGGACAGGACAAGGGGAATGGCTTTAACCTGCCAGAGGGGAGATTGAGATGAGCTCTGAGGCAGAAGCTCTTCCCTGGGAGGGTGCTGAGGCGCTGGCACAGGGTGCCCAGAGAAGCTGTGGCTGCCCCATCCCTGGCAGTGTTCAAGGCCAGGTTGGACACAGGGACTTGGAACAACCTGCTCTAGTGGAAGGTGTCCCTGCCCATGGCAGGGGTTGGAACTGCATGAGCTTTGAGGTCCCTTCAACCCAAACCAGTCTGGGATTCCCTCTTTCATTCAAGCCTCGTTACCAAGCTGACATGAGGGATCAGGGCATCCCACGGTTGTAGTGGGGCTGTAGCGTTTGCTTTGTGATACTGCAGCACCCTGCAGCCTACGCTGGATGTTGCCTTTCCTGAGTGTTTGTTCTGTGCTGATGAGTTTGTTGGATGTGAACAAAATGCTTCAGTTGTGTTTAATTTTCTGTTGTAAATGTCAAGGATGCAGTAATGAGAGAGGATGGAACCTTTCTCTGTGCTGTGTATTGCAACTGTCTGGAGTTATTTTTCTGACATGTTAGAGAAGCCATCAGAGCCAACTGCCACCCAAGGGAGAATGCACTTTTATAGGTCAGTTAACCACTTACCAGTTTTTATGTGTACACTGCAGCATAGCAGCACACCACATTCATTTATGTGACCAAAGCATCACTGAGCTTCATCTGAAATGCATGTAATGTACCCTGCATATACAAACATGCTAACTAACTACATGCCACATCTCCAGGTCCTTCCTCACATGCAGAAAATGCTGCTGTGTGCTCTGGGCTCTGCTCACAGAGCTGCTCCTGAACCTCACTGCTGACCTCTGAGGCTGTGGTGATAGTGGGGACTGATGTGGTTTGCTCAGGTTAGCTCAGACACTGATCTTAGTCAGATAATGCAGCAGAAAGCAGCTCATCCAGTTGGGTTTTGCAGCCCACAGGAAACTCCAGGCTGCTGCCCCATTTAGGCTGCTGCTTGCAGCTGTGTACTGGAGCTCGACGCTGATGTGAGGGACCCTGTGTGGCTTTGGTTTTCACTTTCTGAGCACAGGTATCACAATGTCTGCCTTTGGATACCATCAGTCTCCATCATGAGGTTTTTCCTCAGCTTGAAGGGTTTTCAGAGTAAAAGGTAAAAAGAAGATCTTGCTCTTAACTCCACCTGGAATTGCTGCTCTCCCTGGTAAAGCTAAGTGATGGTGTTGTGCTCACTGTGGGGTTACTGGCTTTGCACTAGTCTAAAGAGCTGACAAGTCCTAAAGCATTGAAGTTGTGTCTCCACTTGGCTAGTCTGACTTTTCAACTGGGTGGAAGGACCAGCAAACAGGGACACAGTTTCCAGCTTTCTCTTGCTTTCCAATACTGAGTCTGTAATTCTTCTTCCAAAAAAGGGACCTGTCAGCAGCAAGCAGCTCGTAACTATTGAGCTGTGTTTGAGACCTTCAAAGGGGTCTGCATCCTGGTGATACTGCCTTAATCGCTCCTTGCAGTGAGTTGGTGTTTGTCTTTGGAAGCTGTGCTGCTTCTTGATTAATTGATGGACACTTAGACCAGCAATTGCAGAACTTATGATGGGAATTCTCAAAGAACCTTGCTTTAACCTCCCAGGCGCTTAGCACTTCTTCATGAGGCTTATGTCCATGTAGAAATGAATTTGCCAAGACAAATGAATGCAGTTATTGACTGGAGCAGACGTTACTGCCACTATTGAACAGGTAGGAGAGGGTTAAGAAGAAAACCTCTTCTGAGCCTCTAGATTGGCCCTGACTAAGATGAATGTCTAATTCACTCCCAGCGTCCTTACTGCTGCCAGTAATAAAAAGCTTGCTTCACATATTCACCCCACTGCAGACGTTTCTCTTAAATTAAATATCAAGAGGACATATAATAGCACGATTCCACGCCAAGCCAATATTATCAGATTGATGTCAGCAGTGATAATAGAAGAAGGATAAGTTGACGAGATTTCATTTATTAAATAAAGTAAAGGGAATACTCAGTGATAGAGAGGATTTGGTAACTCTCAGCGTGTCAAAATGCAGCAAGATCATGCTCATTCTGTCTTACCTCAAGGGATAGCAGAGAGAAGGATGCCCTTTGTTTCATTTTAAGAAAACCTCTCCTTTCTGTTCCAGGTAAAACCTGATTTAGGTCCCTCCCTGGGAGGGGGAGAGGGAGATCCGAAATCATGGATTTCATGTTCATGTTCCTTCCTTCCCATTGAACGGTGGTGAGGCAGAGGCTTCTTTCCCCGCCGTGATGGGGGAGGCACTGCTCATCAGTTGTATTTCTAGATCTTTCCTTTCTCCCACCTTTCTTCTTCTTTCAAGCAGATGAGGGGGGGTGTTAGTGGTTTAATTGTTCATATTGTCTGTGTCCTGCATTTACTTCCAAGGTATTGTCAGAGCTCATCTCCCACGCTGCCCTGTCCAGGTATTGTCCTTGCCCCTCTTCCCAGCCTGGCCTTTCTCTCTTGCCTTTTTCCTAGCTGCTATAAATGAGTCTCTTATATCTGTTTTGATAACAGTGGTAGCAATTGCGTGTGTTTCACTTCAGACAGAGGCTAATTGTCTGTCTTACTTGGTGGTGGCATATTATGCTTAGGACTGAGCGATTTTCCAAGAAAGGTCAAAGCATACTGGTCTTCTGCTCTTCATGTATTCAAACCTCACGCCTGCTCCAACACATTCCTTCCCCCTCGTTGACTGAGAAATAGTAACGAACCCCCTCAAACAATGAAATACTTGCTAAGAGCAGTGGAGTATCCAGAAGAGGAATTTTTCTAAAGGTTGGTTGGTGCCAACAGCCTTGAGGTGGCCTGAGGCTAGAAGGAGATAGTTGATGTAAGTCCACCTCATTTGAAGTCAGTGTGTTATTGCTCTCAACAGAGATGTTTGTAGTTAGATGCTGCTGGTCTCCATCACATTTATCATGTTTAATTTCTTCTCCTATGTATGAGTAAAGCCAGACAACTCTAAGGTGTAACTCATGTATAGGGCTGTAGTTCCCCATGTGTGGAAGTGTTGCAACCTGAAGTTAAGAGCCTTCATGTGGGCAGGAGAGGAGTCAGGCAGGACAGGAGTAGTGATTGCTGTGCCAGGAGAAAAGGTCCTCAAGCAGCTTGGCACCAGAGCAGTTCAGATACTCCCCTTTCAGTCCCAGTGGGTACCAGAACTAATCTGCTGGATGTGAGTAACTTGTGTGCTCCTGGACTCCACAGGATGTGCTTCCTTACAGTATATCCTTTGGTTTCATCGATCATGCTGCGTGGTGGGCACAGGGACAGTTGTCTCCTGAGCAGCACTAGCTTCCCACTCCAACGAAAAATGTCATTCTCAGTGGGATTTAACTGGTTCTGCTGAGTTTCCAGTTCACTTGTGAATGCACAAATACATTGGTTTGTGTAATTTGTATTGATAGTCGCTGTAACCAACTTAGCATTGTGTTGATTAGCTTCTCTAAATCTGTTTTGAGAAGCTGAGGCAATTGATGCATAACCACAGCTAGAGGTTTTGTTTGGAAGAAATAAAGGAGAATATTCTTGTTATGGGTCTGGGTACCTGGGACCCAATAAATCCTCTCTGTGCTGTGGTTAGTGGCATGGTTGAGCACTGATTTAGGTACTTGCTGGGCAGCACATGCCATTGCCTGCGGGGTGATCCCTCTGGTAGGCTTCAGGCAACACTTGTGCTCCAGGCCCTTCACCAGCTCCATTGCCCTTCTCTAGACCCACTCCAGACTTTGCACTACTCTGAGCCCACAGGTGGGTCCTGGCTTTAGGTTTACTCTAGGCAATGAAGACTGATGCTGTAGGAGGGACAGTGAAGGAACAGACAAGAAAACCCCTGCAATTCCTATAGCTCCCCATGCTGACAATGGCAGCCTCAAGCATCCTTCTAAGTACTGGAGATGTTTGTGCCATATTCAGTTCAGATGAATCAGGCTGTTCATGCTGTACCTTTTTGCTCTTCCAGCTCTCAGCATGAAAATGACAAAATGCCCTTCAGTTTAACATGGCTGAGTTTTAAAGAAAACCTTAATTTTAAAAGTCTTAACTTTTTCAATGAATTGAGGGATTTGGTGGTATTTCCTGACCTGGTATTGTTTGGTATCATTTCCACAGTCTCACTGATTTGATTAGAGTGATATTAAAGTTAGTGACAAAGCAAAATGCCAACATTATGAGTTTCTGAAGCTCTCCCTGGATTCTTCCTTATTCCAAAATTTGAAGATTTTTTTTTTTTCTTTAGAATATGGATTTTTAGAGGCTTTAGAGGTGATTTGCTTCAGAACACAGAAATTAGAAATGCACACGAGCCTCTGGGGATCATGTATGGAAGAAGTTTCTTCTAAAACCTGGAAGATTAGTGAAGAGGTGGAAAGAGAAGTCTGTCTAGTGTCTTTGGTGGCTTCTGATCCGAGCCTCAGCATCTCAGTGTGGCTGTCATACTGATACTGATAAATTCTTCCTCTGCCCACATATGTTGACAGTAAGAGTGAGGACTGAGAAGTATCATTTGGAGTTTGTCTCAGCCAAACTGTGTCGAGGGAGCATCCAGGTTGCTGATGTGGAAAGGACAGAATGATTTGGAAGCTCATATCTGAGCTCTCCAAAAGCTTTTAGAAGATCTTTGTTTAATATTTCATGTTTCTTAGAAATGTGTTTCACCTGAGAGCATGAGACATGCTCAGGAGCAAGTCATGTTCCTGGTCCCAGCACAAGAGGCACGTGGACCTGCTTGAGTGAGTCCAGAGGAGGCCACAGAGATGCTGTGAGGGCTGGAATGGCTTTAACCTGCCAGAGGGGAGATTGAGATGAGCTCTGAGGCAGAAGCTCTTCCCTGTGAGGGTGCTGAGGCGCTGGCACAGGGTGCCCAGAGAAGCTGCGGCTGCCCCATCCCTGGCAGTGTTCAAGGCCAGGTTGGACACAGGGGCTTGGAGCAACCTGCTCTAGTGGAAGGTGTCCCTGCTGGTGGCAGGGATCAGAGCTGGAGGAGCTTAAGGTCCCTTCAACCCAAACCACTCTGTGATTCAGTGTTTTCTCACTGCCTTTCTATGGAGCCCTTTTGCTGAATGAGGACCTGTTGTTGTGACTGTGGAAATGAATATATCACATCATAGCGTTAACGCCCGCCTGAAGCATCAAGTGCCCTGCAAGGAAGAGGTGTGTTTGATGTTTGGGCGCAGATCTCTCTAAGCATATTGAGACAAAAAATGCAAGGAATTGAATGGATTTATGCTTTAGGAGGCGGTGTCTGAGGGTTGCTACACCTAAACATATGTTCTCTTGTTGTCTGGTAAAACAATCCATGGCAATTGTGCTGCAAATTCCTGCAATTTGTGCCTGTCTGTGCAGCTGATGACACTGTGTTACTGTGTGTGTGCCATTGTTGCTGGGATTGTTTTACAGCGACCTTCCCCTCTATTGGTACTGTTGCTGATGATGTGCCATATGTACACATGCACATTAGAGTAAAAGAACATCATCCCTAATTGTTCTTGGGTAGCTGTCAACGCCATTTACGGGGTCTGAGTACTAATTGCTTCAGAAATACAAAGAAACAGATATGTGCTCTTGCTATTATTGTGTTTTTTCTAGTCACTGGGAGAATTGCAGTGCTTCCAACCGTGCTGGAGGGTTTGAACTGTTTAAATAGATGAGAATTCAATAGATCTAGGCAGCTTATTCAACAAGTCCGTTCAGTTCCTTGTCAGGCTGTTACAGATCTCGCAGAGGCCCAGCCAGGATTCCTGAGTTCTGCCAAAGATTTCCAGTGTGAGTTGAGGAAATCATTGAACCTCTTGGAATTGATCTATTTTCCTTTGTTTTCCTTTCTGACTGCAGAGGAGAGGTGATGTTTTGCCTCAGGGTAGAACAGGCTTCCACACCAACCTAGACAGTGAGTTCCTTCTTCCTGCTGGAATTCTCAGCTGGAAGACACTGTTGGTCATTTGACCCACACTGGTGATTGCTGCTCCCACCAGTTTCTCTATTAGGATTAGGTGACTCCAGTACCAGATGAGTATGTGTGTCACTGGTAAAGTGATAGTAAGTGGGTGGAAACTCCTCTTCACACATCTCTCTGTGCTTGTTTTCCCTGCAGGAGGAGGAACACGGATCCTGTCTGTGCAAGCCTCCAGGCTAAAATCCTGAAGTGCTACCAGGAAAACAAAGGTGAAGAGCTCAAATGCTCCGAGGTGGCTAAGGAATACCAGCGCTGTGTTAGAGCAGCTCAGAAGGTAACAAAAGCTTCCCTGATGGACTTGCTGGCTTTGCTCTCTTGTTTTGTATGGTGTTTTCCTCTGGGAAGTGTTTCCAAGAGCCGTGGTACCTGTTAGTTGAATTGCATTCTTTGTAGGAGACATATTTTCCTTGGGATCCATTTTCCCACATTCATTCCATGTTGCCCAGTCATGCTGTGGTACGTCCCATCTTCACTCCTATCAGTGGATCCTGTTGTTCTGAGCTGCCACCAGCCAGCACCATGGATGCTCCAAGGTTTCAAAGTGAGTTGCAGTGGTTTTCTCAAGTTTTGCCTTTGTGAGCACTGTGTGCTGCAAGCAGTAGGCAGATCCCTTTCACCGGCATTGGCAGCATTTTGCACAGGCTCTAAACATCCTCCCATTATGGGGCTTTGCAGTTAGAGATCTTGCTTACTCCTGTGCTGTGTAAGGAAAGCTGTTTAATGGGCAAAGCTGCTGTCAGGAGAATTGCACACTCCTGGGAAGTGTTCATCGTAAGGCAGCACACCTTATGGCTTTTCCTTCTGAGGATCCGTGAGGATGCTGTAGGAGAGTGGCTGCTCAGTACCTTGGAAGAATTTCTGGCTATTAAAACAAGTGGAGGATAAAGTGAAAATGAAGCATTTGGACCTTACAACTGGGATAAGTAGTTGGGAAAAGTGAGCGGTAAGACCTAAGTTGCTGCTTGGGATGTCTGGAGTGTGAAGGATGCTGTTGCCTGTGTGAGAATTCAGCAGGTCAGGTCTGTCTCAAAGGCAGGCTTTTCTTTCTTTGTGAGGGCAGGTAATTCTCCCAAATTGGTGAGACACAGGCACAGGGTGCCCAGAGAAGTCTGAAAAAGTGCTGAGAATGTATTCAGGCGGATTTGGGATGGAGCCTTCTGGGAATAGAACACTGAGACTCCTCTCCTGGGATTGCTAATGCAAAGGATGGGGGAGAGGTGGAGATTTCGTAGCAGCAGTCTTTCTCTGTCGCATTAGCATTGTGAGGGGAAGCTGTATGCCTGATTTAAGTATAACATGAAACAAGCTGCCAGCCGGCTCCCAGAGCAGCCCGACAGAAGGAGATGGGAAAATTGTCAGGATATATTAGACCAAATGTTGTTGCTAGTCCTGGTGGAATTTTTTTCCTTCCTGTTTACAAAGAAGGTCTTTGTATGTCTGCAAATCAGCAAGGTTAAAGCTGCCAGGGAAAGGGCTTTTCTCTGATATCTTTAAGGTCCCCAGCTCCCAAAACATGTGGTTTCTTTTCCTTTCCCAGCTTTAACGTGGTGCCTGTGCTACACAATCCATGTCCTCAGTCTCTGTGCGCGGAACGTTGGCGCATCCGCTGCCAGCCCCCGTTACCTGATGCTTCTTCCTTCCCTCCTGTAAATCAGGCTTGTAGCCTTTCCACTCGAGTGTATCTTTAGCAAATGCATTTACCAATACATCTTTATTGCATGCGGTGCGGGCGGAATGTGATTACCAAAGAAGACAGATTGCATTAAACTTCAGCATATTTGCAAGCTGCGGCTCCAACCCGCCGGAGAAAGGAGCTGGGATGCTGCCAGCCCGGAGCCCAGCCCAGCACTATGGAAGAGAGAACTGGGAGCTGAATGACTGGTAACAGCAGAGGGCAGTGGAAGATCCTGTTTAACTTGGATGGTTGTTGGATGTGAGGGTGGTGGGGTTTCTTTATAAATCAAAACCTGGGGCTTGTCTTGGTTCCCAGAGTGCTCAGTGAACTTGGGAATTTTATTCCCCACTGTTACAGAAACTTCCTGGAAGGAGCAATGCACAGGACATTAACTTATTGTGGAGGATGCCAATGTGGCAGAAGATCCCTTCTCTAAGTTTCAAGAAGGGGTGAGAGAGACTAAGGAATAGGTAACTAAAGTTGCAGCTAGATACAGGCTTTGCAAGTACACATTCCAACAAAACTCATGTAAGGCTGTACATCTGTGTCATTCCCTTTGTCCCAGGACAGCTCAATTCACCTCCCTGCTCTTACCAAGTCCTTGGACTCCTGAGATATATGTAGTGATCACAAGCTGTTGGGTTTGTTGAGAAGGATTAAAACTCCCTCCTCCCTTCCCCTTTTAAGCTGTTATTTTTCTTTAAGTTTAAATTAGCATCTCCTGCCAAATGGCTTTGTCTCGCGCGTTCCTCGCTCAGGAAATGCAGGTTGGAGGAATGTTGGAGAGAGAGGCCAGAATCTCTTGGTTTCTTGGGTATTTTTTCCCTTTATTTCTTAACCAGAGTGTGTTTCCCAGCGCAGGAGGTTGCAATCAAAGCTGGATGTGTGACTTCAGCTCCCTTGCACACTGGTGATTTGTTGTTCTGCTTTTTACTAAAGATTTTATAAGGCTTGGTGAATATTCTTTAATGAAGCATCTGGTTCTCTGCAAGTTCCTTTTGATGGCTGGTAAAAATGTCTCCAGGGCATGGTATACATTAGGCTGAGAGAAAGCAGAGAAAGCAAGCTCTAGATTTCTAGACTGAAAATTACAGCTTACAGTGGATGAGAATAATTCTTTGCATCGTTCCCCTGACTGTGTTGGTTTGAGACTGTTCCTTTGGGCGCTGGTTTCCCTTTGCCTATTGCTGTGCACATCTCTGAAACAGGAGCTGAGATGCTCCCTCAGTTACTTCTGCCCCACGGACAAATATATCAGCTAATCATTTAATGTGGTTTGAAATGTATTTTCTGCTTACTTCCTGCACAGGCTCTCAGTGGCACAGGTTACTTTACTGCAGTGCATGGTGGGGATATAGCTAATGTTACCTATTGTGAATATCTTCTGGCCCTCAGGGCATCTTTTGTAGCCACAGGAGAGAAATAGGCATTGCTAGAGCATGGTGCATCTGATCCTAAAGCAGTCACTTGAAACAGGTCCACTGGATTGCCGTCCACATGTGAGTATTTCTCTTTGCTGCTTGGGAGGCACATCCAGACCACAAACTCCAAAGTTAATCCTAGAACCCTAGACTGGTTTGTGTTGGAAGGGACCTTAAAGCTCCTTCAGTTCCAACCCCTGCCACGGGCAGGGACACCTTCCACTAGAGCAGGTTGCTCCAAGCCCCTGTGTCCAACGTGGCCTTGAACACTGCCAGGGATGGCGCAGCCACAGCTTCTCTGGGCACTCCCTGTAGTGGGATGTTCTTGAGGGTTACAGGAGCAGGATCCTGCTCTGATTATCCACCTTTGTAGCTAGAACACTTTCCACTTGCCCTGCTGAACCTGCTCGCCGACTCTG
>NW_009940704.1:72398-111696 GCF_000696875.1 Nestor notabilis
CATCCCCAGCTGTGGGAAGCTGTGGTTGTGTCACCAGTGGCTGGTGGCAGCAGCATCAGCCCAGTCAGGCTCCGGGTTTCCTTCCGTGGCCTGTGCTTTGCTCTGAGAAGCTCTCGGACTTCAGAGTACGTTGCTGTGACGTCTCCTGTTTAATTTGGGAGTGTTTTATCTTTATTGGTGGTCTGTTTTCATGGCTCTGCACAACTGCAGCTCCAGCATAAAAACCACTGGCTTTAAATGTAATAAAAGCTGGGATAATGGGGCAGCTGTGGGAGGGGCAGCTCCCATTGTGTCTGTTAAAATTGCCTGTAGTTTATTGACTGCAAGTTTCACCAAGAGCTACTGCTGCCGTCAGATAATGAGAATTGGAAATTGCTGCTGCTGTTTGCCCAAGGTTTTATCTCGTGCCAATGAGGAGAGGGTGTGGAAGGGAGAGGACAGCGGGCAGTGGGAATCTCTGTCGTTTCTGACTTGGAGTCCAGATGGAAGGGAAAAACAAACGATGTTTTCAAGTCTGACTCCTATTAGGGAGTTGCTTCTTTAACCCTGCACATATGCACTCACATGCAAGCTTCTTGGAGTATCTGTGACCCATCCTGCTTCCCTTACATCCTGTTCACACCAGTTGGTAAAGCTGAGTTTCCATGGAATTTTGCTAGGTTACTTTGTTCCATAATTGGTGCTTCTACCAGGGAATCTCCCACCAGCTGCTACTGGGAAAATGCAGCCTCTAGTGACCATGTATTGATGTGATTTGAGAGTTCAGACAAACCTGCTTCTTGCAACTGCATGTAGGAAGATGTGTTAGTGAGGAGCATTATCCCTGTCTTTCCGAGTGTTCTCTTACTGTCTCTGGGTGCCTGTCATTCCCAGAAGGACCAAGGTGAGATTTCGGTGCTCCTGGCCAAACCAAGCTATGAAGAGCTGCAGACTCGGACACGTGTATTCACTTGTGTATAGGAGCTGTGTACATTGAGCTTGGAGCATTCACAAGTCCGTGCTCCTCCTCCCCTGTTCTGTGTCCAGCTGCTCACGAGTCTGCTCTTCCTAACAAAGGTGCCTCTCACGGCTTTAGGGCTTGTCTGCATAAGGAAATGACAATGCAATAAGCTGGTGAGGGGGTTTATGGTACAGCAACTCTGTATATGAACATTCTGGGTTTGTAATGGAAGTGCAGGGAAGGTTGTCACTCTGTGAGTCACTCTTCTATGCAGCCAAGCCCTTGCAAACACTCTTGATTTACTGGGTTCCAGCAGAGGTAGACTTCCACCATAACCCGGAGTCGACTGCAGTCGCCTTTGCCCTTGACTGTAATAAAAGGAATGTGGTCCATTTACTGCACTTCCTTTTCCAAGTGATCCCTGTGAAAGCCCAGTTCCTGTTTGGCACACACCTCAGAGCACTGCAGCTCTGCTGGAAGTTTCTCTCTGATCTCTGGGCAGTGATGAGCTGGGTTGCTGAGGAGATGCCACAGGTAGTCCTGCAGTATCCCATCCTGATGGAGCGGGTTCACTGAAGCATTTTGGATCTAGCTGAAGCGTGGCCTGGTGGGAGCCATTGTTTCCTCATCCTGAATCTCTCTCTGCTTAAGAGAGGAGGTTCTGGATGCCATGGGCTGCACTGCAGGTATCTGATCATTCTGCATCATTAGGCTGTTGTTAAAGAGCTGCTTCCATTCTGATGGATTGCGAAATGCTGTATAGACTGTTTGTGTACTTACTGGGGTAGAGAGAAGCAGCCCATGTGCGTGGCTGGGGAAAGAAAGTTTTGGCCATGCATGGCAAGGTCCGTGTCTGTACTCAAGGAATACCAGGATTTCTCTGCCCCTGGGATTTTGCATGGTAGATCTCAGTTGCTGAAGTTTCATTGAGGAGATACAAATACATCACATGTTATGCTACTTGCAATGCACTGTATCTAACTGGGAAGGCTTTAGGGTTCTTTGAGCTCTCTGAAGTTCAGCTTTGTCATGTCAGATAAATCTCTGTTCTGTATCTGGAGGATGGTGTGTCAGCCATCCTCAGCCACATATGCTTCTGCCCTGCCTTCCACCACTCAGTCCTTCCTCATAGCAAACCTACCTGTAAAGCATTTCCCTTGCCTTCTCTCTAAACTCAAGTCTCTCTTTTATTTAATCTTTCTCTCTTCCAACCTTTATTTGTGCAAATGCTGTGGTGATAACGCTGCTGGAGGAGTTTGACTCAATAAATGTCCCCACAAGGGAGTTGGTTGGTGGAGAGGCCACAAGCTGCAGGCAGCTGCTGTTTAGTTGTGAACATGGAGGAGAGCAGCAGTGGGTGAGCTGTACCCATGCACACCCTGACCCGCAGCTCGCAAAGGTGACAGGGGTCCTTATTTCAGTTCTAATTAGACAGGATGGATAATTGGAAACACAGGTATTGGAAATACAACATTTCATACCCTCTGGAGTCCATCAGTGGATACACTTAAACCGTGGAGCTGCCTGGAAGGGTGTAAACCATCAACTGCGTCATGAGCCGTGTCCCACCGTATAATGCTGGCCCAGTTAAAATGGAAGTGGCTGCTGCCACTTGTACTTGTGAAACTGGAGGCCTGAGTTCTTTATTTGCTGTGTGCCTCAGCATTTCCCAAAGCCCTCGTGTCCCCCAGAGCCTCGTGGGTTGTCAGCACTCAATAACCCACACCACCGGTTCCTCTCTCTGCTGCTTGCACTCCACACGAAGCCCAAATGTGACACCTCCTGGAGTTCCCCCTGTTTGAAGAAATCAAAGGCATAAATAAGCTTAAAACTGGTTTTGCTCACTTGGGTATGCCCAAGACTCTTCTTCCAGAGATCCTTAGTCCATACCCTGCTTCATCTTTTCCTCTCAAGTTCGTGTGTCTGTTGCCTGGGCTGGAAGGAGGATGGAGAACTTCTGACTCTGCTTCTCTTCTCAAAACCAACCTGGTTGTAACAGTTCAGTGCACAGTCCCTGTGCTTTTAGTTTTGGTTTTCTGGGGGTTTGGTTTGTGTTTTTGGCATTGTTAGAGTGAGGCAGAATTGCCTTTGGGTCTAATTTCTCACTTGGTGGTTCTGATCTTGGATATACTACAGGTAAAGTTAATCTAAGTACGCATGTTTCACGGATGGCTTTGAAGGCAACTTTGGTAAAGAGGGGAGGAAGTCAGAATACAATTGCAATTTCTGCAGTTGAGCTATTTGGTGTCTTGTTACTTCTAAAAGGTGGCCTGTGCTACAGTTCTAAAGCTTAGTTTAAAGCTTAGTTTGCCTGAACCTGTTTAAAATCAGTCCAGTAATTTTTCTATGGTAAAGTACTATCACAGCTCCCCAGTGAGGAACAAGAACTGTTCCTGGCTCGATGCTGGGATGTGGTCTTCGAGTGGGTGAATCAGAAAAGGCTCATTTGAAGTCGAGTATCAAAACTTCAAGCAAAGTAGGGCTGAGCACTGTCAGGAATGTGTTTCTCTCATGTATTGTGGGGATTTTCTTTCTCTCTTAAAAATTACTTCTCTTTTGGCTTGAATTAACCAGACCTGCATGGACCTACAGTAGCAAACAGGTTTCTCTAGTTCCATGCTCTCTGTATTGTGTGTTAAGCAGCGTTTTCCTGGGAGCTGCAGCCTGAATTCAGTCAGGCTTATCTAGTATGGGAAACAGTTGCCTGGGGGTGAGGGAGTGTTGTGATACATCACACTGGTTTAATGCCAGATTTTTTCACAGAAGATTTGTAGCACTGTGCTGGCAAGTTGGGAGTGGAAATTGTGACTCGGATTAATTCCCAGAGACTGATGACCAAGCACTCTTGGGCAGAAAGAAGTTGATTTCCAATTTTTAAACTATGTGTTTTGCTGCTGAAGTTAGATTGAAACAGATCCACAGAAATTGCTGTCGATAGCAACTGCTGGTTAGAAGCACAAGGTCAGTGGTCAAATGCCTTCAGACTCCTGAGAAGTTCCAAAGTAGCCCTGACTTCCATAACTTCCGTGCTAACGTTAGATCCATTCTCTGACAACTTGGCTATAACTTGGGAAATTATATCAGTGGTGCCAAAGTCTTCGTGACAAACTGGGGGAACCAGAGATTTGTTATGCTGCTTGTTGGTCGTGCTCTGAGCAGGATGGCTTCCTGCTACATGCAGTTTGCAGTTACCACACGCCATCCATCAGCTGGTTTTGTTAGCAGGTCCTGGGGCCGAATACCTTGAGGACTAATGGGATTTGAAGCCTTCACCAATCAGCTCAATGTGCCTGTGTAGCATGTGCAGGGGTTATTCTGGTGGCATTGGTCCCGAGCCAGTGGAAGAGTTACTACCAAGCGAGCAAGGCTGCTCTAACTAATCCTTCTCTGCACTGCCAAACCTGGGACATTAATGAATGATGGATGAGCCCTGCTATTAGTAGGAAGCCATCAGGGCTATGGCATGTTGGAGGAGAAGGCTTGTGGAAGTTGCCCTGATGCTGCTTGGACAGAGCCTCTCTGGCCAAGACTGTGGAGCATTCATCTGTTTCAGCATCCAACCTTTGTTGGGAGGTTGGTGCCTGCATTGTGCCTGTGTTAATTGTTTGTGGGTTTCACCCTTCTGTGGCACTGTCTGTCTGCTCACAGGCCTCCTTGTCTGGAGGTATTTCCTAGTGTGCTTGTGATGCTTCCAAAGCAATTTCGAGCTGTCAGTCCTAGCTAGACCTTCTGAAGCCAGTTGAAGGGACCTTGCTGGACGCCAGTGCTTCAGCTATAGGAACAAGACACGTTGAAGATGGCGCATTACAGTGATCTGAACATAGTGCCAGAGTTAGCTCTGCTCTGCTGCTTTCATCTGCTGGCAAGAAACTTCCATTTGTTTATAACATCTTTTTTGGTTAGAGGCCTTTAAGAGCTGGCGAAAGGCTCTGACAGACCCCTGTACCCACAGAAGCTGTCCAGAAAGCCAGCACTTGTTCCAGTTAGAGTTTACTGTCTTTTTCCTGTGAGGAAGGAGGTAGTGAAGCCTTGAGTTCAGCTGGTGCTGCAGTGTCTGCGCTGGGGAAGCTGCTGCTCTGCTGTGAGCATCCAGAAATGCAGGCAGAATTGTTGTGACAGTGTGTTCACTCTGTGTCCCTGCTGAATGCTTGTTTGTCCTGGGTAAATGGATTTTGGGATCAGCCAACCTCCAGCTCTGAATTAGTGTAATAAGGTATGGTCGCTAGGGTTGAAAGGTTGTTTTGCAAGCAGCTGGTTCCCTGCATGTATTAGGGGGGAATGATTATTAGAATAATGGTATTGGAAAGCTGTTGATTTAGCTTTTGAAGTGTCTGTACTCTGTGAAATCTCAGCTTTTCTGACTCTGTCCTTCATGCTCTCTGCTTGCCCTGCGCCTGCTTATCTTTGTCATTTCCCATTCCCTCTACCCATCTGCCTCTGCATTCTCTCCCTCTGTTTATCAGCCCACGTCTGCTGCTCACAAGGACTGGGTTGGTTTTTCAGAGCAGCTTGTCTGTTGGGTTACTTCACTGAGCTGTGTAATGGGAAGCAAAGGGTTACGTGGTTCGCTCTGTTGGAAAAACACTATCACACTGTTCTTTTAGTGGGAGCTCTGAACAAGCACCACCACATCTGCAGCATTTTGCGTCGTTGCAGGTACCTGCTTCCCTTTTCAGAATGAATTTAACGTTGGTGAAAGAAGATAATGAGATTTATTTCTCTCTTTTTAACTCCTGAGCAGGTTGAAGTGCACAGCGATCGTTCTGGCTTCCTCTCTGCAGAGCATGTACTTTAGTCCTGACCTGATCTAGGTGCTTCAGAGGGAAATGGAGAATGTTTTTCTTCATTTACTTGTTCCCTGGATTCCTCTCTGAGTTTCCTGGTGAGGGTGATTTCAAGTGTTCTTGAAGTGCTTGAATTTGTACCCAGTTTATATGCTGTGGACACGGCTTTAAAAACTGAAGGGAGGAAGCACCCACTTACCCAGGTCATGCAAGCCTTTTGGCATGGGCTGGGTCCTTCTGCTGGGTCTGAGACGGCCCCTTCCCATTGCAGTCACTTGCACCTGTACAGGCTCCTGGATCTTCAGATCCGATTTCTGCTTGTTTGAAGTTCCATTCACAATGACTTGCAGTGGTTCTGAGTTAATTCTCTTCTTTAGTACTGTGCAGTGCCCCAACCCAGCTACTTAAGCCATTAAGTTCCTGTCTAGCACACTCCTCTGTGAGCGACTTTGCTGATAGGACTGTGAGTCTTTGGATCAAGGGTTGAAACTACAGCTGGCAAAGTGATTATCTGCCTGCTTCAGAAGCAGAGAGAGGTTCAGAAGGAAAGTGTAAATAAACACATCTTTGTGCTATAAACTTGGGGAAAAACTGTGTAATTTAGAGGAGTGGATTGGCATAAGATTAAAAAAAAACCAGAATGTTTCTAAATATTGAAGAAGAGAGGTTTTTATCTCTGGCTGAGGCAGCAGGGCAAGCAATATACCCTGTTTCAATTACAGACACGATAAGTTTATGAAAGGAGTTCTTTGACAGAATGGGAGAATTTCTGGTTATAGATATGATATGGAAACTTGTTGATCTTTGGAAAGGAGCCTGAATTACTGTTCGTTTGTCTCATCTCAATGCTGTATTAATTCTGTGTTTGAGCATTTCCTTGCCATGGGTGAAAGAAGGGAGAAAACACATACTTCTATTGAGGCTTTGGCTGCAGCTAAACACAGCATGTCAGTGAATTATATGGGTGCTTTTAACAACCCTCCGGGCTCTCTGACACAACTACTTTATCTTCTCATGGATTCAGGTGTACACCAATTGTTCAGTTTGAACACAGGAGGTTCCCTCAGGCCATATCAGCATTTTGTCTTCAGTAGTGCTGAAGGTGGCCACCAAGGATTGTCATCACTTAACAAGCTCTGCACTATTTCTGGGCCCTAGGATGCTGGCAGGACTGCTTAACTCCCTGTGGCACATCAGGGTTGCCTTTTGTGTCTTAGTACCAAGCTTAAGTGTGTTCAGGAGCATCCTGAGGCTCAGGAAATATTCCCAAGTCTTGTAGAAGTAGACAGTCATTGGAAAAACCTATTGGATGCTGTGATCGAGGTAGAGTTCTTCCAGCTTTTGTACCTTGAGCTGATATGGTGAAGGCACCGCGCTAGGGCTGGAGTGCCCTAGAGAAATTTTTGTGGAGAGCTTATGCTACAGCAGTGACCACCTTCTTGTTCTGCAAAAGCCAACCTTAAAGCATCTGTACAAGCTCCAGATTGACCTCACTGGAGTAGAAGCAGGTTCATTGCTCAGGATAGACAGGGTGTAATATTCTCATGAATTCCCTTCTTTCCACCCTTTAGCAAATGCCTTGAGGCACGTGGGGTGACACTTTGTTCAAGAGCAGCGAGTGTTTGGGGAGCTATTTAATGTGAAAGTCATACTTCATTTTAGCTCGTGCTGGTGGCGTGTGTGTGCACACAAAGCTATGGCGTGAACTCGAGACAACAGAACGCTCTCTAATTCCTTGTTTAATGCAGTCTCCAGTGTGTGCCGGTTGGGAGGTGAGCAGGATTGATCCCAGGCAGTGTGACACAGTTCCTAGAGCCTTCTTGTTTTGCCAAACCTGACATTTGCTGCAATAGAGCCCCATAAAATGCAGGGAAGGCTCTGCAACCGTGTAGGTGTATGAGCAGGTTTCTTGCACGGATGGATTAGAGCCAGGCTGTGTGCAGTAAATGTGGATAAATAATAAAAGGTGAGATTGTGTGCAGTGATCCCAGGTCTCCTTTCTCCAGCTGCCACCTCCTGTCTGTTCGCTGGGAACCTTTGCACAGGCAGATGGATTTGCTTGAGAGAACAGGCTCTGCACTGTTTTCTGACACAGCCAAAGGTGGCTGACACAAAGCCAAAGGAGAGCTGCTCTCTCGGGGACTGAAATGTCAACTGAGATGTTGTACTGCCTTACAGGGCCCTGACTTGCTTTTGTATGAGAGCTGAACAGCTGTTGGAAGGTCAGGAGCTTTGTGATACACAGAGCAGCCCCTGGAGAACAGGGCAGAGCCTGCTCTGGTGTCACGGGTGACACTGTTCTGGGTCTCATGTGCCAGCTCTTCCTCTGTATGGAGGGGCTCCCCAGCCCTGCCTGGAGCTGTGACCTGATTAAGGCAACGGGACTCACGTACTCATGTTGTGTGTCTGTGAGCCTGGTTTCTGCTCCACTCACTGCTTGCTCTGAACCTGCTGGTGAGCTGCAGTGATGTTCCTCAGAAGGCACAAAGGCTCTGAAGTAATAAGTTCCTGTATATCTTGTGAAAGCAGGCAATTAGGTGGAGGGAAGGGACCCCAGCGGTGCTTGTACAGCGGGGAATGGTATTGACTCACCCTTTATTAGACATCAGTTTGGCCACAGAGGAACTTAACTTGAGACACAAATCCAAGTGACTTCAGTTCTGCTGCTCGTGAAATGCCCTATTTCCACTTGAAGACTGGCTTACCTAAAATGTTCGAGGGGCTGACTTGTTCTTACCATGATAATCAGCTTCACTGGAGACACTCAACAAGGGTGGCGTTGCAGCACAGAGAAGAGAGAGCAGTCTTGTTTGCTGGGATTATCCTTTGGAATACACCTTCTCTATCCAAGTATCAGTTGCTGCCTTTGCTTTTGAGAAATGGAAGCAAACCTCTTGTGGCAAGAGAGGACCGCACAAGGGTCCAGCTTTCAGAAGAGGATGGTCTGATCCTTTAATGCATGTTCTCTTATTTTAGGATGAGACTAAAGGTGTGATGTTACACATGAGCAACCTGGAAGAAGGAAAAGAGCTCATGGATTTAAGGTAGCTTCTTGCTTCCTACTCTTTTTGTGTTGTTCAGTCAAATGTTTCATGCTTGAGAAATTTAAGCTCTGTGGACCAGAGGAACTGCTGATCCTCGCTGGCCTCAGCACCTCCTCCTGCTGATCAGCAGGCACTTGTCAGTTCCTTGGTTTTGCTGCTGCATGTTGAGGCAGGATAACAGTTGAGATAAGAGAAGAGGAAACTTTGGCATGTTGTGCCCAAGGATTAGTGTGAGAGACAACTGTGTGTGAGTGGAATAGCCTAAGATGTGTCAGCTCACGGTGGGTACTCAGTGTGGTTGTTGGCTGGGACATGGGTGGTCATTATGTCTAGTGTAAGTTCAAAGCTTGGTCACAGGGTCAGTGACTTTTGACCATTTCTTGCAGTCCCTGCTGGTCATCCTTATCCGTCCACCATTAAGCCCACTTTGGCATGATTGACAGGAGCTTATTCCACAGCTTAATGGGTGCAGGGTGTAGTAGTTGTGGAGCGTGGCCATTGAGGAGCTGCTGTGTCAGCAGGTCTGCATGTGGGCTTTGGGTGGTGTTTATGAAGTTTTCATGGGCCTTGTGAGTACAGCGATAGGCTTTGAAGCGTGGCTTCCTCTGCTCCACTCTCCCACAGAATCTTCAGGCATGACCCAGCAAGGAGTGTGAAATGTATTCCAAATCCCACTGCTGCCTTTCTCTCACTGTCAGCAGGGTTGTGCTTTCTTCTCTGGCGTGGAGCTGTTTGCTGTTGAGAATAAGCAGTCTCTTTTCTTATGATTCCATAGTTCTCTTTGGGACATGATGCCATCAAGAAAACCAGCTGTTCCAATCCCAGAGTCTGCCTCTGCCTTCATGCTCTCTTGTCGATTGTGTTGAATCAATGAAGTGTTGCAATACTGTAGAGAAAAGGGGTGTGTGAAGAGCTGAAGAGTGAGATCATGCAGCAGGAGTACAGAGAAGAGGGTTCATATCCTGTCACATAGTTCACAGTGGCTGTGTCAGGAACCAGATCTGCTATAACAACAGAAATCCCCCTCATGGAAACTTGAATCTTGGATCCAAATCCCTGCTTCATTAAGTTGTGGGATCTGAGAATTCCCACATGGAGAGGAGAGTTTACTGAGCATCTGGGGAGACCTGACAGCAAGTCCTGGCTGCTCCTGCTGGGGAGATGGTGGCTTTGATAGGTGTTATGGAAAAACTGATTTAAAGGGGAGAAGTAAGGGAGCTAATCCCTGCATGCCAGCTGCAGCAGAAGGATAAGGTTCAAAATATGCTTCCTGTAAATCCTGCAAACTGCAGTTCTGATTTTTAATGTCTTGAACCAGTGTCTCAAGCCTTTGTCAATATGGGCTCTTTGCCTGTGTCGCTCAGCTTCAATGGCATCTCTGTTCAGCCAAGAAAACTAACAGGTTGTGCTTTGACTTTGGCTCCAGCTGTTCAGTGCAAAAAGCTTTCATTGCTGCTATGAAAAGCTTTTCTTAAGGGACAACATAAAGCAGGAGGAGTGTTGTGGTGCTTGAAGGTTGAAGTAGGCATCTTCCCTTGAGAAGAGCAGCAGTCTAGTACACTGTCACAGGGATGAAAGGTTGCAGGGATTGCGTGTTAATCTGTACCTGTCTGCAGTTAATCTCCTCGGCAGGTTTGGATCTGGCTGGTGTTTGAACCCACCAGACAGGGATGTAGGGAATTTCTTCAGTGGCTCTGAACTGCTCCACAAGCCTCTAGGCTGTACCTGCGTGTCTGGGTCCCGCCTGCTCTTCCTTGTGATCCTTGGCTCTTGCTCCATCTTTGTTCTTGCTTTGCGCTCTCTGTTGGTGCTTTCCTTGGCTTCTGCAGTTTTGATCTGTACTTGACCATGTACCTGACCGTGACAGCAGGATGGTAAGCTCACACCAGGCTGCACGCTTCAGGCAAGCTTGTGTTCTTCCTGGTAACTGCCTCCAAATCAACAGTTGGAAACGTGTCTTGATCCTGGCACAGATTTCTCAAGTGCCAGTGAAGTTTTGATGAGCTTCTGGAATTCGTGTTGTGGAGCTGTGAGAACCTGCCCTCGAGTTCTGACTTGGCAGTTCTTACTCGCAGGTTTACTTCTAGGCAAGCACTTGATTATCTCTTTAATAGACCAACAATATCGTAAGGTTTTCAAACCTCTTTCTCTGAGGTTCACTATCTGGAATCTTCTTAGGATCCCATTGAGCAGGATCTAGAAACATGAAGATTGAGGGATCCCCATTTTCAGGGTACAGCACTGCCAAGTTGTTTTCTCCATCAAGGTTTTGGTTGGTTTTATTTTGTTTCATGGTGTGCTGAATTCCAGCTCATTCTGAATGCCATGCTGGCACTGGGGTGGTCTCCATGAGGTCAGGGCAGAGCACAGCAAATGTCTGAGCTGTAGGTAGCCTGAATGTTCCTCTGTGATGGCCTGTGATTGAAACTGATTTTTGTTGTAGTACGTACAAGCAAGCTAGACATACACTGGTTTTGCTACCTCCTTCTCCTATCTATTTACTCACCTATTTCTAGAGTCTGGGCTCACATATTTCCTTTCCCCTCTGTCTTCATTTTCTTACCTGCTCCCTCACAGTGTCTGTGCATCCTCTCCCTTCCCTTCTCCCCTCCTTTCTGTCCCCTTTCTTCGCGTTCCTTTCATTTTCAACTCTCTATTGGAGCTGACACGGGGCTGCCTGCTCCCTGCAGCACTGAGCTGGCTTTGGAAAGCTCCGTTTGGAAAGAAGAGGCTGCAGCTCCCTCAGGGGCCAAGGCAGAGTTCAGTGTCTGTCTTATTTTTAAATATGCATCTGAACACGGCTGATCAGAGGAGCAAGAGAAGTCTTTGGGTTCTGAGGAATGGAAGCTCCTAAAGATGTAATCCTCTGCATCCCCCATGCTCCTCACTGAACATGAAAGCTGCTTGGCACAGGGGAGTTTGACTCCAGGAAACATGGGTAGGATTCAGAGACTCGATGGAAGGAGGGTAGAAAGGTGTGGGTGCTGTGTAAAGCCTCACACCTTCTTTTTCTGCTTCAGCTTCTCTCTCATCCTGTCAGATTTATGCAGGGTTTTTTAACCCTGAAGGATCCAAAGTACATTCCCTCTCTGTGCATCAGCCTTGCAGGATGCTGTTTGCTATGGGCAAGTAAAAGACCGGTGGCTGAGCATCACTCTGATACGGCGAGGGGACGAGCTGGGGTATCCCAGGTCCACGTTCCCATTGCAGCCATGACAAGGTACCAGAGATGGGTTTGCAGGTTTCCCAGCGCAAGCAGCAGCTCTGCTAAGGCGGGTTATGTCCCCAGCTGGTGAGTTTCCTGAGTGCTTTTTGCTGTGCAGCTCTCGCTGCTGGCATCTGTTCCAGCAGCACAGTGACGTAGTCACCTAAAGGACAAAGAAGAGGCAGGTGCCGGCTGGTCCAGCAGCTCCTGCCAGCAGACTGGGATCCGGAGTGAAGGAGAGCAGGTTGCCTTAAACTTGCAGTCATCCTTCTAGTTTAGACAAAACACATTCAGTTTGGTGGGATACAGGGTCCTGACTCTGGTAAAAATGTGGCACCGGGTCCCTCGGGACCATGGGAAGGTCAAGGCCTCTCTTGGAAACCTTCTGTCACACTGTTACTTTCTGTGGCAGAGGCTACTTGGGTTTGGCATAGACACAGGGTAACAACTGTTCCCTTCTGCAACATGTTGGACATTTCTGATCCTTCAAGTGGCCAGACCTGGGCTGTGCAGCTGGGCTTGTCCAAGGTTTGAGCAAGAAGCGTGGGGGAGGCTGGAGGCGTATCCTCTTCATGTTTTCTTTTAGCATCACTGGCTACTGAGCAGCCAAACCCAGCAGAGGAGATACCTGCAGCATCAGCACTCAATACTAGATGATTTTCAAGGCCAGGTTGGACACAGGGCCTTGGAGCAACCTTCTCTAGTGGAAGGTGTCCCTGCCCGTGGCAGGGGGTTGGAGCTGGATGAGCTTTCAGGTCCCTTCCAACCCAAACTAGTCAGTGATTCTATAACTGTCAACCAGAGAAATGTCTGTGTTCAGAGTACGTTGAAGCAGGCTGTACTCTGCAGAGAAAAGAAACATGCAGACTGAGGAGGCTACATCTCAGTTCTTCAGAAATGCTCTAATAATCCTGAAATAACAAATTCTTTTGGCTGGAGGAAAAAGTCCTCTTGTGGGAGGATCTGGTGTTTATGCTGTCTAACTTCTTTCTTTGACTTCAAGAAAAAAGTAGTAGTTCAGACTTTCGAGTTGGAGACTGGTGAAATGATATGTGTGAACCATAGAAGAATTGACTGCTGGGGTGGATGGAGTTGGCCTTCTGTTCCCATTCTGCCTTTTTCTGCCAGAGGATCCATGTTTTTGGACTCTGATGAGGTGTGCTCAGTCGCTGTCCTTCTAACAGTTTGCTCAGTATTTATGTGGAAGAGGTTGTGCATTTGAAGTGGGTGAGGAACAGAAACAAGAGCTGGCACTGTGCAGCTGATTTCTTCTCTGCAGTGCTGCATATTCAGTTGTCAGTTTTTTTCTCTACTTTGTGAAGATTCTTGGTTTCTTGGTCTAAAATAGCTAGTGTTGAGAGAGGATTCATTGCCTACAAGGGTAGCTGGAGCCAGGTGCCAAATAGACCGTCCTTGGATGTGTTTTCAGCTCATCCTTGCCCTTAAGATGGTTCTGCAGGAGCTTTGGGTCCCCTGGATGTGCCCATCCATGTACCCTGTCCTGATGAAAAGCACTGTGTGTACCATGGCTTAGACATTGCAATCCTCATGGGCTTTATTCTTCCTCTTAGACCTTTCCTGAGGAGTCAAGTGGCTCATTACAGACTCATTTTGTTCTGGAAAACTACACAGCACCATGTTCTTACCAGAGCAGGGTTGTGTGCAGGGGAGCCCTTGATAACAGGGCAGTAACATCACCTGAACTGGCTGCTCCAATTGCACCGGTTCCTGCAGCCATAGAGGCTGTGCTGGTGCTGGGAGAACTCCTTGGGAAAGCAAACAGACTGCTCCAGCAATTCCAGCCTGATCCTGTGTGACCTTTGTTTGTGCTGTGGTGGGGAACAGCTCACAAAAGCAGTGGAAAGGATATGCCCCAAGTCTCTTTCATGTGTAACTTGGAGTGTTCAGGATTTGACCGTGAGTCCCTGCAGGTAGAAGGCTGCTGTGCCAACCCCACCACTCGTCTCTTGCCAAGACTCAAAATCCAGGTTCTTGAGAGGAGCTGTTACTTGTGTGACCTTCATGCGTGAAACAGTTTCTCTTCTAAAATGTTTTTTCCCCTTTATCAGTTATTCATTGAAGAGTCTCTTTGCATCTGTACAATTTTGAAGGGTAGCTATTATTTTACCATTTTAATTCTCCCAGCTGTTCAAATAATTGTTTTAACCTCTCAGTGCCTGGAAATGCTTTTCACATCCTGGTTGCTCTGCATTGTATTGCTTCAGTTTCATGTTTTAAATTAACAACAAATGTTTTTTTCCTCATTCCAGATGGTTATTCTGGGACTTTTTTCTCTATAGCTTTCAGGCTACATTGCATCTAGTGATAGGACAAGGGGGAATGGCTTTGAAGTGACAGAGAGGAGACTCAGATGAGCTCTGAGGCAGAAGCTCTTCCCTGGGAGGGTGCTGAGGTGCTGGCACAGGGTGCCCAGAGAAGCTGTGGCTGCCCCATCCCTGGCAGTGTTCAAGGGCAGGTTGGACACAGGGGCTTGGAGCAACCTGCTCTAGTGGAAGGTGTCCCTGCCCATGGCAGGGGTTGGGACTGGATGAGTTTTAAGGTCTCTTCCAACACAAACCAGTCTGGGATTCTAGATCTGGGGCAAAATCCTGCCATGTGGGAGTAAGTCCAGAGCAGCAGTTTCTCACTTCACAGCATTAATTTGTTTATTGCTATCTATAATACTATTTTTCATGTTTCTTTTCAATGAGCATTGCTTTCCTTGAGTATGTCTTTAACGGTCTTGCCATGGGGATAGAGGTGGCATTTGGAAACAAGTAATTATGTGATAATGTTTTGGACATACTGCTGTAGTTTCTCTTGCTCTTCTCACGTGTTCCAAAAGTTGCAAAAGGTGATTTATAATTCATCAAACTAAGTGTAAAATCTGACTGCAAAACCTATCAATCTGAGATCATCTCTTTCTAGCCCTTTAATTAGGGAAGCCCTGCTGAAAAATGTACCCATCAGCTACTGAGAAATGGAGCATTCCTGGACCCTTGGTATAGATCTTGAGTTATCCAGGTGCCAAAATGCTGTCAGAACTGACAGATCTTAGAAAATACACCCACAGGCAGAACATTATCCATTACACTGGCACTGAGCAGTGGGCAGTAAGGAAAAACCAGCAGAGAATGTGTCTTTATCAACTTTAATTGGCTTTCCCTGTTGATAAAAATCAGTGCACCTGGCAAGGAAGAGGACCCATCCAGCAGCTTGATCTTTCCATCCCCAAGCTGAAGGGTGCAGTCCATCTCCACTGACGTGTGATGTGGACGTGGCTCAGCACAGTTCCTGGCAGCGTGGTGGAGTCTCCAATGCACAGAGACGGCTGCCAGCCTGAGTGGCCGTGGTTAAACAAGTGTGAAGAGTGAATTACTGTGGATAAGCTGGATTTCATCAGTGCTCTGGTTGCTCCAAATTGACTGCAGAGAGAACCAAACTTAGTTAAACTTTTCTTCAGGTCCTGGCTTGTAAGGGCTACTGGATGACAACGGGCTGGGCTGAGAAATCCAGGATCTGGGCGGTGGATGTGCTGATATGGAAAGGAGGCAGCAGACAAAGGGAGAAGCAACTTTGCAGGACCTGCAGGAAATGGCACACGTAGAGGTTTGGGGAAGTGAACAAGCTACTTGTGGGTCACTTGGCACTGCAGGTTTAAATGTAGCTTTACATCAAAGACAAAGGTGGCGGCAACTATGTGGATTTCTCCTGGGAAGGCTGTTTTGATGCCTTCTTGGAGCATCTTGCATCTACTGAACTACGTAAAATGCTTCAGTTTGTCCTTGGTGCTGCTTACAGTTGCTATTAGATTTATGACAGTTTTACTGGAGTAAATAATACAGTAAAGACGATTGCAAATCTAGTGCTAGGCTTTTTTTGGTTGATTAATGAGAACAACTGATTTCTTTCTTCATGATCAATTTGGCAATGTTTAGCCCTTCTCTTGCTAAATTCTGCAGCGTTTCTGAGCATGGCTTTATTTTAAGCTTCTCTTCTGCCAAGTCAAGCTCCTCTATCTTATTTCCATAAACGGTGGAAACCAGAAGAACTTCGACTCAGGAAAGACAGTTCAGTAAGTGAACTTCATTGCAAAAGTTTCCTTTCTACCGTCCCTAATGGTCTTAAAAAACAAAGGACCATCGCGATGATGCCCAGCACAGCGGGTTCCCTCTCAGGATAAGCTCTAGAGCCCTCTCTGTCCAAGCTGTAAGAGTATAATAGACTTTACACAGGGAAAAAAGTGTTGATTGTGTCTGGTTTAGTTTTTTCTTTCTGCTTATCATATGGCTTGGAGAAATATAGTAACTTCTTGTGCTCAGAAGGTTTCTTTAGAAACCCGAAGCAAGTGGGAGGAAGGGATAACAAAGTCCATTCTGTTCCTCTAGATCAATCTGCCTCTTTACAACCCCAGCCCATCAAGTATGTTGTCACTGTTCTTTGCAGCAGGAGGAAGACTGAGGCTTCAAAAGACTTCTGGAGAACATATACAAATCCACGTGAATAGCCCAAAACATAATTCCTGTGGTTTCAGAGCAATCCTGTTGGGCTGATCCAAGTGGCAGTTTTACCAGGATGGAATATTGTTGAGTGCTGGGCCCAAAGCTCTGCTGTGGGGTCGCTGTTCAGTAGCTGTCTTGTGCCTGTGTGAAAGAAGGGATTCCTGCCTGTGCAGCCCAAAGGGATGGTAATGGATTGTAAGATTTATTCTGTATTATAAAATAATAATTCTAGATGAAATAAAACCGTGGGAAGAGAGCAGGATTTTGACATCGTGTTTTGAGACAGCAAAATGCTTCTCTGGTGGCTTAGAGTTACTAAAGGTGTTGCTGTTCCAGATGCTCAGTTTGCCAAGTGCACAGTGTAAGTGCAGACAGACAATGCCTGGCTTTGTGTCAATCATTCCCTAAATGCTTGATGGTTCCTGAGTGACCAGCTCCTCGGCCACCTCCTGCTTGAAAGTAAGGCTGCATGAGTTTTCTATTTCTCTAAACCATTTTCTCCCTTTAATTGCAGCTGTGAGCCACTGTGCGCATAGTGCCGCAGGATCCTTGTTGTGTAAGGGCCTTGATAAATATGTATTGTATTGTCAAGTGGTTGTAGCTACTCTGCAGGTAGTGGTGGAGAAGCAAGCTGCGTACGGTTAAGAGTCATCATGTCTCCGGGGTCAATAAAACCAAGATGGCACAGGGGATGGTGGGAAGAGGAGCCAGGATAGCTGCTTCAGCATCACCTGCTAATAAACCAGCTATTTATAGATGAGCTGAGGCTTTGTCAACTAGGTTGTTAAATTGATATTTACATACTGGCTTCACTGGCTTTCACTGAACATCTCATTTGCATTAGTGCTTGGACAGAAGCGTGGCTCCTGTGCTCCAGGAACACGAGTGGGTTTGATCAGTCCATGTGAAACCACTGTATGCAGCGTGTGTGCAAAACCATTCCCCATAGATTCCGGCCTTGCACATCCTCTTCTCCCCATAGCAGCCTTTCCCCGTCTTTCTCTGCCTCTCATTTCTTGCAGGGAAGCTCACCTTTGTTCCCAAATGTCCGCAGCTCATCATGAGGCTGATCTCGCTGGAGAGCAGCATTTCTGCATAGCAATTCTGAGTTAATCTCTGCCGCTCGGAGAGCGACTTGAATTGTCAATGGCTTGTGGGTAATTTAATAACGAGCAAACAAATAGGATGCGTAGATTACAGTAACTTAGCCCAGATGCAGACCCCCCCCCCATCCCTATTTGCATCTGTTTGAATGGATTTGGTTATAAAGGTTTGCTTTTCTTACATGTTAGCGCCGGTGGAACTGCAGCAGGAAGAGAGAGCGCTGCTCAGTGAAGCTGTGCTGCTCGCAGCAGGCTCCACACCTGGCTAAGCAGTTCCAATCCCCTGTGTGTGTCTGTGTGCCTTTCAAAAGGGAAGAGTAATCTACTTGCTAGACGCGCGTGCCTCTTGTAGTCCTTGGACGACCTTGAGCAGTCATTTAACTTGTGTTTATTTGCCCATCTCTACCTGGGCTGATATTACTTCTGTGGTTTGGAGTGTTGAGGTTGAATGGATGTCTCGGAAATGTTGTGGATGAAGAGCGGCACTGAAATGGGAGGTGTTCACATTGCCCCTCCAGACAGCCCATCGGAGCTCCGGCTCTCCTGCCTGTCTCTTGCTTCAGAGCTGTTTGGACACTTGGGCTGTGCGGGCAGGGCTGAATGCAGACCAGTGTCACCACCATCACTCAGCCCCCACTTCTTAGCAGTTGATAAGGTGCTGTTTTGTTGGTGGCGTGTTACCCTTAATCTGCCTTTGGCCTGCGAAGGGTCTAACGGCAGCTGTTTCTCTGACATCTCTGCAGGCTCTCTGGGCACTTCATTACTCTTCTCAGGAAGAGAACATTGCAATCCAGTTACTCTGTCCACAGAGAGCAGAGCTCATCTTCCCCCTGCCAGCCCTGGTACCAGAACGCTGGAGCTCGGAGCAAGTTGCACTTATCTCTCCAGGTGCATGAGGCACATAATACCACGCCGATAATACACTGTGTGCTCAAACCATTCACCTTTTATTTATTCTTTTTAAGATAGCAGAGCCTCAATTTCCTCCCCTTCAAAATATCTCTTCTTGTAGCTCTGAAGCGTGGGACAGGAGAGTTGTGGACACAGGGTTGGGAAACTGCAAAGTGGCTTCCTTGGTACCCCAAGACTCCTGTGCTCATCGCACCGCTGCTTCCTCCATTTTAACTGGGATTCTTGCTGCAGGCAGCACCTGATGCTCAGGTTTTCAGACCTGCCAGGTTTTTGTGCCTTCTGCTGATATTTAGGGGAGATGGGGACGTGGTTTTCAGCAAAATGTCAAGGTCTCTTCCTGGAGAGCTGACAGCATCCGTGTTTGAGACGTACACAGGCTATCGGGATGAGACATTCTTACTCAGAAACATTGGCTACGACAGACAGACATTCCTCCTGCCACGGAGACAGGCAGGCACTCGCTCTTGCCAAGCCTTGAAGTATTTGGCATGTTTTCTATTGCCCTAGTTTTGTGGAGTTGTACCTGAAGTTTTACAAGAACATGAGAATCTGGGCTTTTATTTAAAAGGAAGAGAAAGAGAAGGAAAGGAATAAATAAAATCAACCCATGCACCCTCCTGCCTAGACAGTGGTGGTATGAGAACGTGACTCCGTTGCTTGAAAACAGAAGGCAAATGGAATAACCCCAGTGCCTTTCTAAACAGTTTGACGAGTCAGCCTTGGGTTTGGGGACAGTTTCTGGCTTCTCTCCTGGGTTTTGAATAAGTGAAGGGCGTGCAGTATGGCTTGTTCTCTGACGAGGGGAGGATTTCCAGCTCTGGAAGAGCTCACACATCCACCGTGTCCCCTGCAAGCAGTAATGAACCAACCAAAGCAGTCAGGCTCCCCAGATGAGAAGAGCCCTGCATTCTTCACATCCCCTCCGCATTCTGATCCACGCTTTTCTGGCTGATCCACCTCTGAAGCCTTCCCTGCAAACACAGGAGGATCTCGGGCTCTTTTGTTTTAAGCAGAAGCCAAGATTTCATGTGAGAACATGATCTGGGGAAGTGGAGTTTTGACATTTTCATAGTTATGTCATAGATCATCCGACTTCCATATACCATTTATGCAGAGATGAACGTAATTATTCACAGAGGGGCCCTGTTAAGCCTTGTATTCTCTGGTTGATCTATAGAGAAGACCCACTGGCTCTCCCAGCCCCTATCTCCATCCTTCCATAGGCTCACAGGAACCACCGGGCTTGCAGGCAGCTGCCTGCACGCTTTGCTGTTGGTTCTATAGGCAGCGGTGCAGGCACGTGCTCCTGAGATCACCGATGAATCCACAGGCACACACTCGTGCCTGTGTGCTGCCCGAGCGGAGGGACACATGCAGGCAGACTCCCACAACAGAAGGGTTTCCAATAAAGCTGAAACACAGAGGTATTGTTTGTCCAACTGCTGGCAAAGGCACAGAGCCATTGTGTGGGTCCTGAAAGCCTCGGCGCTTTATTCTCCGCAGCCTGAATGGCAGCCGCGGGTAATAATAACACAAGATTAAAAAAGCTAACATTATAGGGGCATTTACAACCCGCTGAGAGAGTGAAATCTCAGCAAGGCTGAGCTGTGTCTCGAGTGATCCTACGTTTTTACTGCTTGATAAGGAAATGATGGGCAGCTCTGGAGAAGCGGCCACCGCGGAGCGGATGAAAGGGGAGCGGGTTGTCTGTTGGAGCGCTGCAGCGAGTACAGTGGCACAGATGGAAGAGCTCTCTGCAGATGAAGCGAGTGGCCTGTCCCCCTGTGCGGGTGGGCCCTGGGTCTGTACGTGTGTGTGCACGGCTGTGTGTCCCTCCCAGGCTGGTTAAAGAGCAAAAGCAGGCTGGTGTCAGCAGGGCTGGGCTTAGGCTGTGCAATTCAGAGCCTCGTGCTTGGGGGCCTTTGGTCAGCATCACCCAGGGTGGTGCTTTGGTCGCGTCAGCAGATCCACTCAGGACCACTCACACGTGGTAACGTAGCTGTGGATTGATTATGGATAAGAGGCAGTAGGTTTAGCCTTCGCCTGCAGGAGCAGCTGGGCTTCCTGTGAACTGGAATTTCGGGAGGCAATAAATGCAGAGCTCTCTGAGCACAAGCCTCAGTTTGAAGCCCCAGTGATGACAGGTACCTTACACAGTTTAAGCTTAACTGATACGATCTTATGAGTGGAATTTCATTATTTTCAAGACAAAGAAACCCCACCCCACCAAAAAATAATTAAGGGACAGTTCCTTATAGTAAAATTCTTCAATTCAGTGTTGGTCCTAACAATTCTTTAATATAAGTGTTTTCCAACGCTCTTTGTGTACATATAACTAACTGAACAGCTTTAAAGACCCACGTTTTCTCTGCACACGCGTGGAAGTTGTATTCCATAAGCTGGAGGCAGACCACGAGCCTGTAGCAACATCCTCTCCGGGTGTGCCTAGTCTGCAGGATAAGGCTGGCATATCAAAGCCAGCCTTACCTCGCCAGCTTGGGCATCACCCAGTGGTGCTGAGCTGCTGGAGGACGTTCCCACTTGCCCAGACAGGTTTTGCAGGTCTCTGCTACTCAGCAGGTTTCTGAGGCAGCGTCTTACTGATGTGACCTTGGTCTTTGGTACTAACAGTGCGATGACTGAGGTGGTGGGAGGCGTTCTGAAGCACTAAACCATGCTTTAATAAGAATGCAGGCTGCATGGCCAAGGCAGGTGTGGTTTAATGGCTGTACTTTTCCTTTCTAAAAACATTCTCATCCATTCCAGTGTATTGCTGTGCTTGTGCCAGGCAGCGTGGCACGGAAATTGCTGGGCCCTGGGTGCTGTTTCTCGTGTGGGACATTATGGGGATTCAGATATCCAGCCTGCTTCATGGACTCATTTACTTGGATTAATGAATCTGTCTCTGCCTCTGTTTCCCCAAGAGTAATGGGAAGTTACTTGCATCGCAGGGATTTATGAGCTGCTTTCTATATTGGCCGTTTTGCAGAGTGCGATTCAGCTCGGAGGGCTCTGCAGAAGGACGGAGCGTTTGAGTTTGTTCTGTTCTAATCCTGGCTACAGAAAATTGGCAAGTTCCTGCTTAGATTCTCTTTAAACGCAAAATATAAATACCCTTCGATTGCCTTCCCCCTCCCTTTCTCTTTCTCCCCCCTCAGTCCCCCTTTTTCCTTCCTTTATGTGTTTTGTTTTTCTTTCTTTTGAATGTTGCCTGTCTTCATCTGCAGACTGCTCAGGTTGGGACCTGAAGCTCCTCTGCACTGGCACAGACCTGCAGGGGAAGGCTCTGGCTTGCTTTGTTTCCACAGGTTGCAAATGTGAAATTAGATGGATGTTAGTGGTAAGGTCTTTGTGGGAAGAGGGTGTAAAGAGGTGTTGAGTGACACTGGGAAAGAATGGTCTAAGAGTGGGGAAGAGAGGATGTAGCTAAAGCTAAATATGATGCTTTTTGCCAGAACCTTTGCAGCAGAAGCATGGATGTATTCCCAGTCGACAGCTCCCTCGCCTCTTTACTCCCCTCCCTTTTCTCTCTCCCCCTCAGGGGCTACTGTTTGAGGATGAGTTGGTTCCAAATAGACAATACTTTTCTAGCAGATAAAGGGACACCTAAGCAGCTGCACAGTATCTGTCATGAACAGACGTGCTGCACAGAGAGGGAAATTACAAGATGGGACCAGCATCATTTGTCATATTTAAAATAAAGCAAGCTCCCCCTCCACTTGAGCAGCGTCCACAAGACAGGGACCAGCACACAGCTAAATGGCTGCTTTCTTTCCAGGCTCTTAATACATTTTTAGATGCTCCCATTAAACATTCCACCTCTGTGTCCTCTCCATAAAGGATGCGTTTTAGACAGATGGAAAGAGGCCTCTGTCCTGACACAGATGCAGGACTATAAATTTGCAGTGGAGGAGATGGGAGATAATTATTTAGGAGGCTGTTGTGGCTTATTCCAGCATCTGGTATTCTACCAGGGTGCCCTCTGATGAGGGGAAGGGACAGGAAGCAGCTAGAGAAATGCTGAGCTTGTTTTTCACTTGGGAAAGGTTTTTAATCTTGAAAGAAGGATTTGGAATTGAGGCAGGAGGAGACATTGATTGAGAAATACAGATGTGTCTCCCCGTGTTCACCATTCTCCCTTTGTTTGCTCAGATCCATGTTTCACATTGTAGGGCATCTTATCTGCTGTTCTCTTAATTGCATTGGTTACGTTGGGTGCCGGTGGGCAGCTGCTCACAACAAATCCATCTTGCTGAGATACTGCGATGGCCTCTGCATCCGGGGCTGCGCACACAGGTTCCTGCCTGGGTGTGCCCGTGGTTGGGCATCCTGAACATCCATCCACAGCACTTCCATTCCCATCCGTGTGTCCTGCAGGAGCACCCAGCACCCTCCTGCCTGCACTGCGCATTCCCTGCCCAGAGCTGAGCAGCAGGCAGGGCTCCCTCTCCTGCATGACTTCTGAAACCTCTAAGAGGTGTGGCTGAGCCATTTGACTGTCTCAGTTCAGTCATTACCATTTCAAAACGCCTGTTATTTTTCTGTCTGGTTGCCTGAACTTGGTACAGGATTGTCTGACTGGGGCTTGGTGCAGGCCAGCCAACCAGGCTTCTCTTCTTTGTGGTCTAATCAGATCTTGCAGCTCCTGAGACCAGATATTTTGAGATGCACAAAGATTGGCAAGAGTTAGAGACGTAATTAATTCTTTAAAATCTGATACTCAAGTACCAGAAACGCTCAGTCAGCAATAAGCTGGTGCAGAAGAGCTGCAGTGCTGAGTCTTGTAGAGGACTTACAAGAAAGCTGGAGAGGGGCTTTGGACAAGGGCCTGTAGGGATAGGACAAGGGGAATGGCTTTAACCTGCCAGAGGGGAGACTGAGATGAGCTCTGAGGCAGAAGCTCTTCCCTGTGAGGGTGCTGAGGTGCTGGCACAGGGTGCCCAGAGAAGCTGTGGCTGCCCCATCCCTGGCAGTGTTCAAGGCCACGTTGGACACAGGGGCTTGGAGCAACCTGCTCTAGTGGAAGGTGTCCCTGCCCGTGGCAGGGGTTTGGACTGGATGAGCTTTAAGGTCCCTTCAACCCAAACTATTCCATGGTTCTATACAATGAGCTGATTCTGCTGACAGATGTTGCCATTTCTGGATTGTACCTGGGCAGTGGTTGTAGTTTCCCAATAGAATTTTACTGTTTTAAAATTCACCTGTGGGCTCTTTACTGTGACCTGAGTCTTCAGGACATGTTCTGCAAAACCAGGTAGAAATTATATCCCACATGTATCCACAAACAGCCATGAGAATTCCCAGTCCTCCCTTAGCTCTGTTATTGCTGACTTTTGCCTCTTCAGCCAGAAAGGAAAGGCGAGCAGCATCTACACCCATACGAGATGAATACGGCTATCACACAAATAGAATTACTGCCTACCGAGTAGCAACAGCTTAATGAAACTGGGAACTGTTAAACAAATAAAGGCAGTCAAGCTCATAATACTTCTGCGTGGAATTTCACTGTATTGCTGAGCAAAAATAGAATTAGGCATCGAAAAAGGATATCTGGAGAAGTGTCTGCCTCTGTGCTTGGTGTCTGAGGCTGGATGAGGCAGGAGTGAGCTATACCTTACATGTAGAAATGCTACCCCGACCTGGAGAAGAAATCTCTTTCTTCAGTGCAGGAGCCTGCTAAAGCAAGGCAGAAAGGGGCAGGATAAAGCACTAGACTTCCTCTGAAGCCCAAATGCAAATTGTACAGAGGGATGGATCCCTCGGGAGCTGTGCCATTTTTTTGCATTTCTTTAGCATCTTCTGCTGGTGAATAATTATCCTTCCTCTGTGTGGTTGGTAAGTAGCATTGCCTTGTGCACAGAAAGGGAAATGGAGATGGGATTTATCTACAGCTGCTGGTGAAGCTGGGAGGAGAGTGGCAGCAGAGGCTGGGACCTGCCTTCCTGCAGCCATCGGAGAGCTTTGGTATCACCAGAGGCAGATTAACCCCAGGATGAGACTTCAACAGCCACTCTTGAGGTCTCATCTCAAAGGCAAAGTGCTGTAGCTGAGGGGCCGTGAGGTGGTCTGTGCACTCTACCTGAGGTCTGCTCTTCCCTGTGCTCCCATCTCCATGGAAATTCCTGGAGTTCTTGTTAGAACTGGTGCAGGTTAATGATCTGCTCCAGGATGAGCTCTGGAAAGGCCAAGCGCAGTCTGTAAAGCCTGGGGTCAGCCTGTGAAGGAGCCTTGCAGCCGAGGAGCTGCTCCGCCTGCCTCCATGCAAAGTGACATCCTCTCTCCCTGGCTTCTCCCATCCATCTGTGTTTGGCTGTGAACAGTCAGAGGCAAGGGATAGGATGGGGCTGATCCCTCAGAGTTCAGAGGACAACTGGGGTTGCTCTCTTATCTCCTGGCTCTCTCTTCCTGCACCCTGATGGCACTTCTCCATAAGAAAGCATGGCTCAGCTAGGCTCAGTCTCAGGCTTGTGTGGAGTCACTGGTGTATTGAAGGTGTTTTGTGTCTGGGTCATGTGCAGCTTTAATGCACTGTGGAATTAGAAACCTTGGAGGAGTTTAGATTCTAAGTGTCTCTATTTTTCTGGATGACCTTGTGAAATTTCCTTGCAACAGATCTGTATCTTGCCATCCTGCTGCCTTTATCTAATTTGTTTTCTTGTGTATGTTACTGACATCCAGTGAAGTGTAATTTGTTTGAGAAGTGGCACTTACAACAAGGATCCTGCTAGTAATCCCTGCATTGAATCCCTATATACACAATGTTCCAGGAATAATTAAAGTCACAAACTTCGATCTTGAGGGATGCACGGGGGGAACCTATCATGAAACAGGGTTTGGTGTATCTGACTGTGTTACTTCCAGTGCTTTTTAACAGTAGGATTTGCTATTTTTGTTCCAGGGCTGCAGTAGATTTAAGTGGGAGTCTGACGTCCTGAATTTACACATCCTAACAACAGCGTTCATCAGCCAGTGTTCTTACTGTATCCTTTCTCTACCCTTTCTATTAATTTTCCTCAATAGTCTGCAGGGATCATTTGCCAGCCTGATTCAAATTCCTGCACTTTCCTGGCGTCTTGTTTTATAACATCTTGCATCATGTACTTTCCATTTCTGTAATCCATTTAATCCAAAATACTGGAATGGCTTTGCAGGTATTTATTGCATTTCTTTCTTCCTTGTGTTAGGAGGTAACAGGTCATTTATACAACTTAATCCAAAGTCTCTTGGCTTCTGGGATTATTTTCTCCTTTTACTTTCCCTGCCGATTATCCTGGTAGCAAGGGCAGGAATGAGGAGTTGCCTTTCTTTGTGCATTATGATTCATTACGCTGTGCTCAGAGCACAGCTTGGCAGTTCAGCAGTTAAACCCCTGCAGTCAACATCCCCCAGCAATAACATTACTGTTGCCTGTCCTTAATTTTTGGAAGCATTGGGCTTAGGGTTTGAAATAATGAAATGCTGTTGCATCAGTAAGTGGTTTTCCATTCCTTTTGGCTCTGGAAATGGATATTCACAGTTGGGTGAAGTTCATTTTAATCCTCACAAAACCAGAGCTGGATTTGTACAAGTTGTCGTTGTTCTGCTTTAGAAACACTCTGTGCCTTCTGGATCCCTTTATCCCTCCCAGGGGCTAATCCACAAGCTTCGGAAATGCTCAGGGTGGCTGCAGTTGTGGGATGGAGGGGCAGCCAATGTCATCTCCTTTTCCTCCTGTGTTACCTTCTCTGGCTTGTTCCAGAAAGGCACGGAGCTGTCTGCAGTGTACACTTTCTGATGTGTATAGATAGTGGGATGTAATTACCTTCCCCTGAGGTAGAGTCATTATGCTGGCTGTAAAGAAAGAGGGTCACAGTCCTAATGGGAAATGATTTTAAAGCAATCTTGACCAAGTCTAGTGGAGCCATTTCAGACCACTTAAAACTCAGCCAGTCCTTCACAGCACTTGTGATACGTCCACTTTACGCGGTGAGAGGCACTGGGGCTAACGCTTGTCAAGGGATGCAGGAAATCTGTGCTGAGCTGCAGCATCAACTGCAGATGAGGTGTGTGCTGCCATGGGGAAACAGAGCCCGGTCTTCACTGCTGGTCTTGAGACTGGTTTGGGAAAAGACAAAGTGCTTACAGTAAGCAATAAGGCTGTAGTCATGAAATGCACCAGCTTGGCCTTCCTGTGCTACCAAAGCTGCCCCTCTGCCCCCAGGCTTGGTTCCTGCAAGGGCAAGAAGAGCATTCCCATTTCCCAAGCAGGCTGGGCAGAGTGGCACAGTGCCTACGTCAGAGCCAAGTCACTGGTGGATGCACTAGTGGTTTACCTGGGAAGTTCAGGCTTCAGTGTGTGCTGTCTTACAACGCGCATTTGGTCAGAGGTGTTTAACAGCAAACACCACTTTGTGTTACAAGACGTCGAAGGAAGACAGACTTCACCATGCTTTGGCATGTGCTGGAGCTGTGTGCAGCAGCAAGGTGAGGAGAAGGGCTTTGGCAGAGCTGGTGGGAGGTGGCAGTCTGCAGTTGTAGGTCAAACTGAGGCACTGGCAGGTCTGTTGGGACCAGCCCAGGACTGAAAAGCAGAATCTGCTTCACATGAATGATTTTCTGTACTTCAGTCCAGTACGGAAGCCCAATAACCATGGTTGTGCAGGTTAGCAAAGCTGATGTACCCAGGAGAGCAAGCATAACTAGTAGTGAAAAGCTCCATGTCTGATTTTCATCCTTTGAGCTCCTCTATAATGTTATTGGAAAACAAAAATTGTTTAAATAATGGAGCAGACCCAATGAAGTTGTGCAGCGATGCGGAAGGGCTGAGGAAGGGTTATTTCCTTTCTTTCCATTACTTTTCTTTTCCTGCCTTGCCTCCCAAACGTGGGTGGAATCTGCATGTCAGGCACCAGCAACATCAGCCTGGCTCGGTGGCTTTTCTTAACGGCGAGAAGGAGATTAAATGCAATTAACATTGATTGAACAAAACCTGCCTTCAGTTTGTATGGTGGTTAATTAACAGCATCCTTTCAGCAGCGCCTCTTTGTAGAGCTGTGTTTGTACCTCCTGGCCCTGGTATTTTCTAGCACATGTCCAAAATCAAAAGCACTGAGCGTGTTCCCTACTGTGATGTCTGGGGCTACCAGCTCAGCGGGGAGACGCAGCCCCCAGCCGGGAGGAGGGTTTTGTGCAGTTTAGTAACTGTGGAGCTGCTCAGTCAGGGGCAAAACATTTCCTGTTAAGCAAGGCTAATGACGGGAGCTCTCTGTGAGTTAGAGCCATGATCAGAACAATTGTGTGGAGGAAATCAATGTTAGAATGCATGAACAAACAGGTGAGTCTCAAAACAGCCCGAGATTAGTCGTGCTAGTAAATAACTTCATATGCGGGTGATGCAGGGTGATGGGGAGGTGACAGGGCAGAGCAGAGCGAACAGTGTGTCGGCTCTTGTGAGTCAGAAGAGAGTCAGGAGGGGGAGAGGAAGCCAGAACGGCAGCTTCTGTTCCTTGCTCTGTTGGTGGGTGTGTGGAGCAGGGCACTTCCACAGGAAAGCCCTTTCTGGGCATCCGGACAATGCGTCTGGGGGGTTTTTGACAGGCGTCTTCGGTGCTGCCAGGCCAGCTCTGGAGACACCATCTGGGGAAGCAGCCAAGAAGTCACTGGGTGAACTTCTCTGCTTTGCAAAGCCATTAACACCAGTACAGAGAAGAGGGGAAACAAAACTCTCTTCATAGCCTTTTGAATTAATGTTTTTTGTTGCTGCCAGGCATACTCCTGCCCCTCCTTATTCCAAACCCAAGGACAGCAACTGTTGGGCTCCTGAAGGATGAGAGAGACAGAGAGGCTTTTCTGTGCAATAACTGTATGGCACAGAAGTGCTGTGATCCATTAGTCAGCACAGCTGCTCCACAAAATAGCCAATACCCTGAATGTAACAGAACAAATTGCACATAACCAAAAAATACCTACAGCATACATCAACCCAAAGTGACTCAAATGTCCCTTGCGGTGCTTTGGGGTGCTAATAGCCCTGCAACAAATGCCTTCTCTGGGGGGAAAGGCCTTGAACACCCATCTTAGGACAGGTCAGGATTTTGTTTTTCATTAGTGCCTCTTTGCAGACTAACTGGGATGCAGAAGTTGTGCAGTCGTGTTACTGAGGTCTGCTGGGTGCCAGCAGGTATCCCGATGCTGGGAGCTGCCTGCCCATGGCAATCTCCACAGGAACTGTGGAGATTAATTTCTACTTTGTCACTGACACTCTGAATGCACCCAGTCATTTATCATGGGGATCTGCTTTCTGATTTCATCCCAGCTACACGGTGCCCGTGTGTGTGAGTGCTGTGGTGCGACTGCTTCAAGGAATATTGGGACAAGAATAAGGCGCTTGCTGGAGGAGACTTGCCGGGTTTACCCCGTGGGACTAAGGGCTGGTTAAATCAGTATGTCCTAGCTCAGCCGAGGCTTGGCAAACAGCAGTGCTGGCAAACAGGGAGGGAGGAAGTTCTTCAGGGTCTGGGCTTTCAAGGAGGGGGAGTCCTGCAGTGGCTGCGGGAGGCGGGAGGCTGCTGCCCAGGGCAAGGAGGGCACCGTCCCTTCTCCTTAGAGTGAGTGTGTGGTGCACTGTCCAAGGCTGCCTAAGACTGCAGCAGAGACCAGCCAGTGCCAACTGTGGAGCTGTTGTTTTGTGATGAGGCGCCAAACTTCTGCAGGTTGAGCCTCCACTCGATTAATTGGGAGTATCCTGTCCTGCGGGAGCAGCTTGTGATTGCAGGCTGCCTGGGCTTGCTGCATATGCAGCTTGTCTGTTCGTAGGCAATGAGGAGAGGTGAGACTTCTTCTTCCCCTTTTTGACTCCTTCTGCTCAAGGTAAGTGTTGTAGCAACCTGGTAGTATCTTGCAGGGAGGCTTCTGTGTCACAAGGAAATGGAGGGGTGGCAAATCTCTATCAGCATGGTTGCAGTGCTAAGTGGAATTAAAAGGCTGGGGTAGATGGTTAGCTTAGCAAAGAGTGGGTTTAGGCTTGGAGATGCGGTGTCCTTCCATGCTATTACACAGCATGTGAGGCATGAAATTGATGCAACTGTGCTTTTAAGTAGTTAGCCAGAGGTTTATAAACTGATGGCCTAGGAACAGTGGAAACGATTATATGTGTATTCTAACAAGTGTAGACTTACACGATGGGCTAACAGAGCGTGGGGCCTGCAGAGCTTCACGGAGCAGCGTGCAATGGCCATGTGAAGCTCTGCAGTAGCTGGAAGAGGAGAGCTCTGGCCTCCAGCCCCTTTAGGTGTTAATTGTGCCTGTATGACACCTGCATGTCCTCAGGAGATCCAGAGAGCATGGGTTCATGGCTAGCCAGAGACTGGACTCTGCTCTGTTTCCTTTGTAAACTGAACCTTGGCAATGTTAGAATCATGGAGTGGTTGTTATATGATTACAGGGCTCAGGACAAGTAGTGGTCTACACCAGCATGGCAAATGCTGTGAGATCTGAACTGGCATCTGAGCAGGAAAGTCTGAAACAGCTGGGAAGCATCCTTCTGTTGTGTCCTGGGAATGCCTCAGTTCCCCCAAATGCCAACCCAATGACCTTCCTCAGCACCTCATGCCCCTGATGAGGGAGAGGATGCTAATGAGTTGCTGCATGCAGCACGGGCTGGTTTTAGATCTGTAGTTGTACCAGGCCACTCCTGGGAGCAGTGTGGGGTGATGGATGGCATCGTTACCTGCATCCTTTGCTCCCAGCAGTGTCCCTTGGTGAGAGCTGGGCAGCAGGACACCGGTGTCTGGCTTTCTGGCAGTGCAGGGTCCAGTGCTCGGGTTGGTCACGCAGGGAGAGATGGAACCTGATGGACTGGCACAAGGAATGTTTGTGAGCCTCCAGCTCAGTGCATCCCCTATGTGGGTAGGTGAGGCTGGAAATAATTGGTTGAGGTTAAGTGCTGCCTGTTTGCATTTTCTCCTGAAAGGAGTCAAAATCTGTAGTTACGATTTTGAACGTGGAATTGGGTAACTGAGATTCTTTAGAATTACTTTGGAGGAAAAGGTTTTATGCTTTCCCATAAGGGTTAACCACAGAGTGGTCCCATCAGTGGCTTTTTCTGCTGTAGCATTCCTGGACACTTCACTGAAGTGTTTCAGTGCGAATGCAGCAAATGACTTTATTGCAGAATTGATTGCGAGTTGTTGCTGCCTCACTCATTACAATTTGTGTGAGTGCTATTGGAGGGTTTCAAATATATTGCTGTGTGAAACTTTAAAGTCACTAATGACGAGAAAAATTACCTGGGAAATTAGAGTCAGTCGGGTGATATTGATGGTTCATTTGTCACGTTTCTGGATAAGCTTTGTCTAAATAATTTGGCAAACAATTTTCTCTTTATTCACGAGTCCTGGGAAGCTTTTCCAGTTCATTGTTGTTAGAGATGGGGCTGCCTTTGGAGATTCATGGTCAGTGTGGGCTGGATATGCTGACCTTGCAGGTGTCAGGCAGTATCAGCCTGCAGTGCAGCAGTAGCCCAAATGACACCCTCGCCTTCTGACAGACACTGCCAAGCGTGCCAGCATCATTACTGTGTGATGTTGTCCTTTCTGGTTCACATTCAGGGAAGCACAGCTTCTCTCCTAAGACAGACTAGTGTCTAGAGAGTAAAACTGAGCTCAAATCCAGCCCTGGTAACAAGGGGTGCTGAGACCACATGCAGGTAACTCTTCAGTTGTCTTTCTGTAGGTGCCTTTAGCAGGGTCCTCTCAACATGAGTGAGTGCTGCCTGCTCTGCAAAATGGAACTCCATCTCTCAGGATGGGCTCACCCCATGTGATTCTACTCTTGGTGTAGCACTGATCTAAAGATGCCATTTCTGGTGCATGAGAGCTGATTACTTAGGCTTGGAAGTAGGGTCCAACATTGGTACCCCAGATCCTCAGAGGGAGAGGTGTTATATTTGGTGTCAGGTGTGTTCTCATCCACTGCTGGTGGCATTCTTGGCTTGATTTCTTTGACTTTATAGGATTAATAATATAAAAACAGGAGGAGACCATAGCAGTCTCTGGAATCCTGATCGTAAGAAGGCCGAAAGCCTCCTGGTTTTTCTACCCCTTGGAAGTCCACAGCTCATACATAACGTACCTGCAAGGTCTGAGGATGTACCACTTGGAAAACAGGAGGTTGCTGTGGGGACAAAACAGGCATGATTTTGCTTTGAACTTTGGGAGGGTTTGGGTGTCGATAGGATAAAGGCTGTCAACCACGTCAGGGCAGGCTCCGAGTCCCTCTCTTTCATCCTTTGTGCCCACTCTTAGGTTGATCCCATTCCAGGATGAGCGAGTGGTGTGTGCATGTTAGGTGGCAGCCAATCCAAATGCTCCCGTGTCCTGCTGTGGCTGGGACTTTGCATGGAGCCACACTTATGCCTGTGACCCAGCTCCTCTGAGGCTCCCCTGTGACCAGGGCTCTCCTCTGCCGCTGCAGGCCATGGGATTTACAAACCCTGATCATTTACAGCTGACCACACATTCTTGTCTCTGAATGGGTCTTGCCTGTGATACCATGACCTGCTGCCTTGTTTCTGCGCTGTCCCGAGTGGCCTGTGCTTTACAAGAGGTGACACCTGATGATTTTTCTGGGGGAATTTCACCCTTAACATTACTCCTGCACTCCTGAAGGAAACCATCCCACATCAGCAGCTGCATAACTAACCTCCTGCCTTCTCCTTTGTCTCCTTTTTCACCCAGGAGCTGTTACTTAAATCTGGATAAGCGTCAGCCACCAAAGAGCAGAGGACAGGGACCACAGACACCCTTGGAAACCCCAGCATCCTTCTGGATAGACACTGACCAAACCCGGTGCCTTCTGCCCTTTGTGGTCCAAGACAATATGATTCTTCTTTTAATTGTTTGCATGTTTCAGTCTCAGGGGATGTTCCTGCAGTTGGAAGGAGGGTCCCAGGGGAGGGGGACGCTATAGCTTCCGTTTTATTGCATTACAGTGTAAAGACTCGCATCGGCCCCAGATGCTTCCAGCACAGCCTGTAGTTTGGAGCCTTTCCCAACACTGGTTCACCCTGTGCTAGCTTTGGTTTCACTAATTCACATCAGAGTTTCAAGAGCTGTTGTCTTTGTCCATTTGCTCTGGTGAAAGGGGTCTGGATTATTTGGAAGTGACCCTGACTAGTTGTTAGGATTGACTGTTCCCAGTGTGCTTCCATCGGCTGCACCAGCAGGCGCGTTTCTACCCTTCCAAGGTTCCCTCCTGAACAATAAAGAGCTTGATGGTCACTGTGTACTGTGAGATCCTTCCAGTCCCATCAGTTTGTCAGCTGCTGTTTTCTGCCTGCTGCCCATGCCAACAAAAACTCCCAGCCAGGGTGAGGAATAGGAGTATTTCAAGTCACAGTTTATAAATCACAGAACTTGTTCGTTTCGGTTGTGGGCTGAATGACTTTGGCTTGTTTGAAAGTACTTGGAAGAGTAAGTGCAAAGTCCTGGCTGGAAGGAACGGGGTTTGTGAATCACACTGAAAAAACCTCTGCCTGCTGAATGCAGAGCCCTGGTTATCTCTGTGTCCAGTTCCTGCTTTGTCTGACTAAACCGCCATCTCTTTCAGCCCTGTGCTCTGTTTCCAGCCCTCTCTTTGCGGAGCTGAGGGACAGTGAGAGCATGGTTCATCTGGCATTTCTTCATAGAATCATGGACTGGTTTGTTTTGGAAGGGGCCCTAAAGCTCATCCAGTCCCAACCCCTGCCACGGGCAGGGACACCTTCCGCTAGAGCAGGTTGCTCCAAGCCCCCGTGTCCACCCTGCCCTTGAACCCTGCCAGGGATGGGGCAGCCACAGCTTCTCTGGGCACCCTGTGCCAGCACCTCAGCACCCTCCCAGGGAAGAGCTTCTGCCTCAGAGCTCATCTCAATCTCCCCTCTGGCAGGTTAAAGCCATTCCCCTTGTCCTGTCCCTACAGGCCCTTGTCCAAAGCCCCTCTCCAAAAGCCCCTCATCCTCCCAGAGGAAGGTACAGAAGATGTGTCAGCATCATGGGGAGCAGCTCAAGCTTTAGAACTTGATTCTTTCCTCTGGCTGAAGCATCTCCTCCACATCTGCTGCTTGTGTCCTCTCTGAGTGGCTCTGACAGTTTCTGAAGAATGTGAACATGGATTTTTGGAGGTCGTGTCAGATTTTAATGTAGTGTTTATGAAAATGGATGAGGGGGGCTGAGAATTGTTTCAGTGTTATATTCTGCTTCACCTCTTTCTTCCTTTAGGCAGCAACTTTGTGCTTTACATCTTCATTAAAGCAGCAAAGCACCTTTCGTTCTTGTGGCGAGCTGGTGCCGCAGCCCTCGTCCTCCTCAGCAGCGATGTTTGCTTACCCATGGCTCATCTTCATAATCTCAGATCTTGCAGAGATTCCAGCTCTTTATCACCATGCAGGTCAAACTTGCTGTTTCAAAGGCAAATTTTCCAAACAAGCTGTTTATAGCAGTAGTGGGAGGGCTTTTGCTGCTCTGCTGGCGTTGGGATGTGCTTGGGACAGCCAGACTGTGCATGCAGGAATGTGGAGCACCAACATCTGTCCCAGACTAGGTTTTAAATTATTGTTGGTCTGAAAAGTACCTTTTTGTGTCTTCCTCATTTCCCTCTTTGGCCCTCTCCCATGTTCTCTTAGCACGAGCAATTTGCGTGTCATTATTTCAGCTGCCTTAAACTGGGGGGACTCTGATACCAGGTTGATTATTCGGCAGCACTGGACAATTTTCTCTGTTAGGCAACTGCAATAGATTTCCATGTTCTTTTATAATGAGCTTTATTTACCAAATTGGCAATTCCTCTGTTGAGAAATAACTGATTACAGCATTCAGGGAGTTGCTGTCATCTCAAGATATGCAGGTGTCTGTGGAACATAAACAGATGTGATCATTCAGACAGTGAACTCCATTGATAGAGGGGAGGGGGAGGAAAAATCAGCCATAAAATGATAAATGTAACATCTCCAGCTAATGCTGGCCAGGTGCTTTGCGGCTGCGCTGCAGCTCAAGAAGGACAAAGTGGCACTCTAAGGCCATCCAGTACCTCCAGATGAGGGGCTGCTTGATTATTAGCTGAAAATACGCCTCTTGCATGTCATCGCACTTCAGTCTGGCTTGTCTAGCTCAGCTTCTGAGGGCAGGCATGAGTTCATCCTGTGCCTCAAAGTGGGACACTCCTTCGTCCTGCCGGGTTGGGTTTGATTTTGGCTCACTCTGTGCTGAAAGTCCTGGTGATCAGGTCCATGGGGATCATGGTCCCAGCTGCCTTTCAGGCAGTGCCTTTCGTTTGGCGTTGCCTTCTTGCTGCTGTTGCCCTCATCATCAGCTCGGGTAGCGGAGCCGGGGGGAGGATGCGATGAGCAGAGGTGTCGGTAGGAAATTGCTGGAGATGAAGTTCAGTTTGCAGAGTCTCAGCTGCTGTCTGAGTAAATAATGTACAGGCAACGCACCTCCTCACGTGAGTGTTCTCCCTTTGCTGTCCCTGCACCACCGGGGCCCTTGCAAAGCAGACAGCAGCCCTGCATCCCCTCATATGTTATGTTTCTCTCTCTGTTTATGTTCTCCTTGACTATTTGTTGGGTATTTGGAGCATGAATTTGTTTTTCATGCAAGATTGTGACAGCAGGTGTCAGTTACGCTCTGAAGTGGCAGAGATTGTTATTCCTGGAGCCTGGTGTCCAGTGTTGAGTAGATGTCCTTATCACACAGCTACTGTCACAGTTGGCATTAATGGGCAACTAGGAGAGCGGGATAAACAAGGTCTGCATCTATTGTAGGAGCTGAATTGGAGGCAGTTTCCTCCAAAGGCAAGTTTGAGGCAGGACAGGGGCAGCCACGCTGCTCTCTGGGCTACATGTGCTGGATGAAAAGGAGCTGTTTTGTGTTGTTTCACCTGCTTAAACCAACCCTGCCCATGGGTGCTCCATCTAGCTGAACATCGCATGTCCAGTTTGCCTGCCCAGTTACTGCAGCTCTCTGTGCAAACGGGGTGATGGTGTGTACAAATGCATCTGGTAATTCAGCTGCAATGTGCACAACTGCAGTTATTTATGTGAAAGCACAGGCTTGCAGAGGACCTGCTCTATGATATGAATTGTTCTAAAACTGCCCAGATGAGGGACGGAACAACCTTGTTTTATTCATGCGTAATTTCTTAGTGTTTCAGGAAGGGAAAAGAACAAAACCAACAAAGCCAGAGGAGATGCAGCAAATAACGGAACTGATAGACATTTTCCAGCAGGCTTCAACAGCTTTTTAAATGAAACATTCAACAAGCACTTTGAGATTCCAGGGTGCGAGAACATCCCCGGCTCTGTAAGCACCAAATTTGTGATCTTGCATAAAAACACAACCCATTGCCTCCTGTTGTTAATATTTCACACTCGACTTTGCAAGATGCTTTATCTAATATCTTCTCTGCATTCAGGCTCCTACCTACTCTGCCTTGGCCATAACGGGAGAGGCTGGGGGGGGGAGGCAGGAAGGCAATTGCCGAGCGCTCTCTAATCTATGTAGGAGGGTTTTGTGTAGCTGTAGGGGGAGAAGAGTAAGTCTCATTTCCTATTTTATAGTCTGCTGAATCTTGTGGCCTCACGCTGAGTGCGCCTTTTTCCAAGCAGAATTTTTCAATTTCTCTTTCAAGTTGTTATTTTTTATTTCCAAACTGGTTAAAAGTGTTTGGAGCTTGTTGCTAAATTGTTTATGTCTGAATCCCTAAAACACTTCATTGCCGGCCTTGGATGCATCTCAGGACCATGTTCTTCTTCTCTTTGCCTGGTCACTTGGTCTTTTGGGGTTAGAATCATAGAATCAATTAGGTTGGAAAAGACCTTTAAGATCATCAGTCCAACCATTAGAAGCAGTGTAGGTACAAGGACTCTCCACTCATCCCTTCCCATTCCAGGAGCTGCTGTACCTGGACAAAACAGCCTACAGCTGCCCCAGCTCCTTTAGCTTCCCCAGGGAGCTGTTGCACCCAGGATTGTGGAATTATCACCCTTATTTTGGAAGCTCACAGGAGCCTGAAGGGCTGCTCAGGGTCCTGCAGGGCTGCAGCCCCACGCCTGCTCCCATTCATGGTGGGTTTTATCCATTGAGAAGATGGATGCGATATTCCTGAGCTGATTCTCCTGACCTCCTGATCTCTCTTGGTACGTGTTGTGCTTCCTCATCACTTCTCCTGGGCTGATGCCTTGGGAGGTGGAAGGTGCTGCAGGCTGGATGATCAGCTGGGCCAGTGGCCATCCTCGTGCTGAGGCTGTTCGGGGCAGGAGTGACTCCATCCGGTGTGTAACTACGCTGCAGAGCACTGGTGATGCAGCCCCAGGGAAAGCCAGAGGGAGCGAATGGAGCAGCCGCTGGTCTCCGGAGGGCTCCTTGTCAACTGTGTCTTGTATTTAATGACACATGTGCTCTTCTCAGACTTATTACAGGACTCAGCACGGGGCAGAGAACTTTCCTTTGTCATCTGCCCAGAGAGAGCAGCAAACTTCAGTTTCCAAGTTCAGGATGAAACCAGCTGCTCCCTCTGGGTATGTAACAAACTGCTCCTGGAGCTGCTTTCCCCTTGTGAATGGCCTAAATTAGACATTCTTCCTGCTCGCACACAGTGGAGTGGCTTGTGCTTGACCCAGCTATTTAGTTTGTGCTGTGTTAATAGTACTTGTGTCTGGTTCCTGCTGCCCTGTGCTCTTTCCTGTGGGAGCTGTTGTGTGGGAGATGTGCTGTCCGGGGGGTGTGGAAGAAGGGGCAGAAGGGACCTGGAGCCTTGTACTGAATCCTACTTTGCATCCTCCTTTATAGAATCATAGAATTCCAGACTGGTTTGTGTTGGAAGAGGCCTTAAAGCTCATCCAGCTCCAACCCCTGCCACGGGCAGGGACGCCTTCCACTAGAGCAGGTTGCTCCAAGCCCCTGTGTCCAACCTGGCCTTGAACACTGCCAGGGATGGGGCAGCCACAGCTTCTCTGGGCACCCTGTACCAGTGCCTCACCTCAGCCTCATTAAAACCCATTCTGTGATGATTCTGTGATCCCCAGCACTGCACGAGACCTGATTTCTGTTTGGAACAAGCCTAACACAGAGAAGTCCACTGGCCCCAGCTTATGCTGTGTTTGGACAACCCTGTTGATGATCCACTTAGTGCGACAATTGCAACCGAAGGCATTTAACCATTAGTGCACTGGAAGGTAAGGAGCAGAGGGGAGAAGTCCCAACACAAATGCTTGCAGAGGAAAAACAAGTAAACAAGGGTTAAAGGGGCTGTGAAGGCTGTTTGACTGCAGCAGCCCATAAAGAGCCATTTCTCTGCTTTTTGTAAGCTTTTAATTTTGTCTGATGTGATTTAAGGTAAATCCTGGCCTGGTATTTCCCGTCCTCCTCATTATAAGCCATGAAGCTTCTCTGGTGTCACCAGCTACAGGCTCCTTCAGCACTTGAAAGGCTACTGAAGGAGAAGCAAGGGATGAATTTTTAAAAGCCAGCTCTATCAAATGGAAAAATTCCAACCTCTCCCTTGGTTCCGCCGCTCGGAGCGGGATGCGCGGCACTGGCAGAGTTCCTGTTTACTTGTTTTATGATGGTTGTAATGAGGAGCCCATTAAATTAATAGCCGTGCTTTAGTTTTAATGTTATGTTTAGCTAATCCTGACTTACAGTGGCACTCCCCACTCACAGAGGATAAAATCAAACTCTCTGTGGCGATGGGCTCCATCATGCAGGGAATGGATAGAGGGATGGTGGTTAGAGGGGGATGGTGGATATGGAGGGATGGTGGGTACGGAGGGATGTTCAGGAGGGAGAAAATAACATTGCTTCTGAGGGAGCGTCCCTCAGCTGGTGCCTGTCAGAGAACTCAGCTCAGCAGTTCGAGGACTAAATAAGACAAAACAGATCTAAAGGCATAGGAATACAACTAGTTGTCAGATAGACCCAGTCTGACTCCATGGGCAGCTCAGCAGATGGTACCTCCCATCCTCCCCTATGAGAAAGCAGTCCCTTGGAGGCTCGGTGGTCAGAGGCTGGAAGCTGGTGGTGGCCTCCTTGCCTTTACAGGTCTCAGTTACCCATTTGCACGCTCCAGACTGTACCCAGGTCAAGGAGTCAGAATCATAGAATCTGTATCTCATCTCAATCTCCCCTCTGGCAGGTTAAAGCTATTCCTCTTGTCCTGTCCCTACAGGCCCTTGTCCAAAGCCGCTCTCCAGGTTTCCTGTAGCCCCTTTAGGCCCTGGGAGCTGCTCTAAGGTCCCTACATTCTGTTCATCTCATATAGAGCCTTCTTGTACCCTGAAGCATACGTTCCCAGGCTGGAGGGTGGTTTAGAAAATGGAATATCCGCAGTAATACATTTAATATACTTCGTGGCTCCTCTCCCCACCATCCTAATGAAACCCAGCCGCGGAAGCCCGGTGCCAGCTGCCGGTTCCACCCATCCGCTGGTTTTCCTGACCTTCCCGGTGCCAGGAAAATGAACTGAGCTGCCTGGAGGGAAGGGGCATGGTTTAGTCTGTGGCCAAACAGATAAAGCAGAGAAATGGTGCTGTAGGGTCTGAGCTGGTTATCTTCTCAGAAGCACCCTCAGATGGCAGGGTCTGGTTCATCAAGCAGTATCCTCCTTGGAGTCCTACAGTGCTTGTGCCTGATGCAGAGCTCAAGTAGTTCTATTCCGAGGCTATTTTCAGCCAATGAGTGGGGTTAGAGCTGGTTATAGGAATGGGGTGTCCAGGTGGCAGTATAGAAATGTGGCATCAGGGGAGAGAGTGGCATTTGCTGCTGCTGCTTTGTGGCTGGGTGTGGACTGATTGGC
>NW_009940704.1:111709-115097 GCF_000696875.1 Nestor notabilis
TCAGGGCCAGGTGGGACACAGGGGCTTGGAGCAACCTTCTCTAGTGGAAGGTGTCCCTGCCCATGGCAGGGTGTTGGGACTGGATGAGATTTAGGGTCCCTTCCACGCAAACCAGGCTAGGATTCTGTAGTGGGCAGATGTTTCAAAGTGTGGCTCTTCTGATGGATAAAAACCTCCATTGAACCAAGAATGGTGCAGAGAAATGAGACCCATGTGGATGTCATAACTTTAAGGTGATGTGGCCATGAACTCAGTCACCTCATGGGATTACCTGGGAGGTCCAAACTCAGGCAGCTCTCTGGGAAAACCAAGACTCCCATCAATGAGGAGGTTTTAATAAGCTGTACTCACGGGACTTGTGCTCCAGATCGCTTTCATTACCCCTGGGTCTGGAGGCTGAAGCTCTGACACTGCTGCAGACCCTGCAGCACCCCTGAGCAAGAAGATGACAACATAATCACAGCGGTTCTCAGGAGAGCAGGATTCTGCTATTCTCAACTTGAAAGCAAATGAGGTTTTAATGAGGAGAGCAAGGTAAGAAGGTCTGAAACTCAGAAGCCTTTAACATCCGCTGGGAATGTGGACAGGGGAGTGAGAAGTGTGAAATGTGGCTCAGCCCTGGTACTGCCACAGTGCCCATGGGCCACCCTGCAGGCAGGGCTCCCCGGGAGACCTCCTGCCCTTCTTGCTTCCTCTGCTCCATCTGTTTCCATCCAGACTTAGGTCTTAGGTGAAGTAATGTATAAACCGGTCTGTGATGTTTCCTCCTGTTGCTCCACATCCCCACACACCCTCCCCAAAACCCTTCCCAGGTTTTCAAGTCATGTCAAAGCCCTACCTGAAGAGAAGCACCGTTCCTCTCCTGGTGCCTGTGTGTCCACATAGGCTGTGCCTGGCCTGGGGTTGTCTCGTCCATGCTGAACCCGGGAGCTGAGTATGGATGCGGAGGGAAGTGCTCGTGGAAAAGGACTTGTCAAAAGTGGCTGTTAACTTGGGGGAAATGGTTGGTTAACTTGGTCCTGGTTTCTTGAGGGTCCTCCAAGTCCTGAAAATTCGGGATTCTGAGTAATGGCAGCAGAGTCTGCCAATAAACCCATGGACATTTCCATACTCATGGTCCCGTGTGCTGTGTGTCAGTAGTGTAATGTTGTCCTTAATCTAAACTTCTTAGTGGCAAAGTTGTCCATGATTCTTTAGCCCTGGGCTGTTAATGGAGATATTCCTTACCCCAGGAATGAGACATGGACTTCAGGAGAAGGGCACAGGTGGTGTCAATGTCTGTGCAGACTGATCCTGCTCTCTCTGCCTTATTTATTCCCCCTCAACAAGTAATTGAGTGGTTGCACTTTATTAACGCCAATAACTCCCTAGTTTGAGCTATTAGATACAGTTTGATATTTGTATTTCTTTCTTTGCAGCACCCAGACTCTGTGCTGCCGGGATTAATGCTCATGCTTACCTGATGCTGAGCTCTTATTGTGACAATGGAGTACACAATTTGACACTCAGTACCTTGTGTAGCTGATTTATGTAACCCAATTTATAAATTACATCAATTGGTGACATAATTTACCACATACCTTGTGCACTTCACTGCAACGCTCCCAGCCTGCGGCTTCAACACTCCTTATACCCGCAGTCATTTACACTGAAGACTCTTGAATAATTCTGCAATCTATTCCTGGACAGATGAGGAACCGTGTTGGGGAAATAAACACTTGCTGGTGGGGGGGTTAAGTTATTAATCACCCTGTCCTACTCCCCAGGGCATCCTGTGTGTGTCCCGGGTGGTGCTGTGTCCTGGGTGATGCTGTGCTGGCAGGGCCAGACTCAAGCAGAGATCCAAGTCTTCAGCTTGTGCCTTTCAGGAGCTTCCTGCCTGGGAATGATGAATTCCATCATCCACCCGGTCCCGGCTGGAAAACCAGCTCTGTTGCCTGCGTCCTCATCCAGAAGCGTGGAACCTGGCTTCTCCATCACCCACCCAAGCACATAAGTGATGGAGAGTGGTATGATCATGGAAATGCTCCTGTCAGCACTGTCATTGCCTTTCCTTGCCTTATCCTGTGGCTTTTCATCCTGCTGTCACTTCCCAGCTCCCCCGCTTTCTCCAGGGGAGGACAGAGGTGACAAAGACCATTAATCTACCATCCCATGCTCCAAGCCCCATCCTACCCCCAGGCTGTACTGATGTACCAAGCTGACTGACACCTCCAAGCACCGCAGGTACCGAACCTGCAAATGTGACATTTGGGAGTGTGGGGATGGAGATCATCATCTCACAGCCCTGACAGCCACCACCCGCCTCCCAGTGCTCTCCCCTTCCCCATGGCACTGCCGGGAGGGGATGTCCCCTTCTCAGTCCCCTGGCATTCCAGGACCACGGCTCTTCCCAGCTCTCCCTTTGCTCCCCTATGTACCTACTCATGAGAACCAACAAAGGAGTTACTGTCCACACGATCCTAGCACATGCACAAGCTGGACCTGCGCATCCCAAACCCATGTGGGCAAAGCCCAGCCCCTTCCCGCAATCATCTCCTTCAAAGCAAAACAAGCAGGAGTCTGCTCTCCTCTCCCTCCCTTCCCCCTTCCTCCTCATTGTGCTTGGCAAAAGAAGGTTAATTAAACTCAGAAAATATCCCTTTTCTCCCCCTCCGAAGCATGAGACTGTTAATTTTCTCTTTATATTTGTATTTAATTAATTCCCGCAAAGGCTCCCGCTATATTTTTTGGGTCTAATTTCTCCCTTTGTCTCTCTCTCATTGTTAATCCTCACATATTCAGTTTTTCCCCTCCCTTTTCCCCTAGATTGGAAATTCTATTACCATTTCAGAGGCAGGCGTTTGAAGAGAAAATTGAATACCCGTCCGGTCTTGATAAGAAGGGACATTTGGTACCAGCGCTGATGTGTGCGGCAGATCCCGCACCCCCGGGGTCGGTGTGTGTGTCCCCCTCTGCTCTCCACGCTCATAGTGCAGGATGTGCGTGTGCCAGGGGGACCTGGGCATGTGTCATGGCATTGCCAGTGGCTTCTGCAGCCCTGGCATGGGGTAAGGTGGTGACAATGCTCTGCCTGATGCCTCCCATGTGCCTTCACACCCCCAGGAGCCACCCCTGCATCCCACTTTGTGCACGGGGGTGATCCCGGCCCTGTTGCCCCGTGTTCTGGGGGGAAGCTGGGCTGTATTTGGGGGGGACCCACTATTCTCATGGATAACCCCTCTGCCCATCCCCACCAGCACGACCCTCCCTGTGCAGGACACAACGTGATTCCTCCTGGGATGGCCCTGGGCGATGTGTGAAGTTGCGTGGTCCCTGTCTATCTGGGGGATGCATCAGCATCGGGGGGCTGGGTTTGGGACACGGGGTCCTGCAGCTCCCCCTCTCA
>NW_009940705.1:0-230 GCF_000696875.1 Nestor notabilis
GACCAGGTTGATTATTAAGATATTAACATTTGATAGAAATAGCAACAAATTGTAATATACACCTATACAGTTATTCTAGCGTTAAAGTTTAAAGAAAACTGGTGCAACATTCTGTTCTTGGCTAACAAGAGCTACACAAAAGCGAACTGGTGAAGCAATCCAGCCACTCTGGCCCCACACGTACCTGCTCCTTCTTCGGCGACTATAGCGGTGACCAACATAAGCCTAGT
>NW_009940705.1:240-531 GCF_000696875.1 Nestor notabilis
GCTTCTGTCGTTTGGGTCAAGGGGGCGCCGGGCCGGAGGCCTGTCGTAACGGGAGCGACGAGGCATCCCAGTTGACACTTCCACTCTAACTCTGGAGCCACAAATCACCCTGCAACAGGTCCATGATGCCTCTAAGTTAATTGCTACTGTTTATGGAAGAAATACAAAAAGAAGAACCAGAGAGAAAACCCCGGTCTTAAAACCGGCTGTAGCTTCTGAAAACGTATGACATTCACACGTACTTTCCATCAAGTCCACGGACAGCATCTTCAGCATCCCTCGGGTCTTCAA
>NW_009940706.1:0-20054 GCF_000696875.1 Nestor notabilis
CTACACAATGAGGAGTGATATATTTTAATTTAAACACCATAAACCTATTGAGTGCTTAATTAACTTTAACCGTCTTTAGGGGAATGGAGCCAATTTGAGGGGGTCAAAAGGAGTTGTTTCAATATCAAACAGTTTTACATAGTCAATCCATTCATTCGGCCTACAGCTACTGATTAACACACAAAATTAACATGTTAGTAAAAATTCATATTCAGGTCTCTGGGGAAATTAAGATGCACATGCACAGAGCATGATTAGCACAACTATTGTTTTCCCCCAACAATATAATTTAATGGGTTCTCAGAATTACAGAAGGAGAGACTTGGTGCTGGTTTGAACTGATTATTTGCCACAAAGCTTTGAAATATAGAGAAGACTGAAAACATCCTGAGCCAAGAGGCCAACAATGGAGGAAAACAGGAGCAGATCAAGTCCTCAAGTCCCTGCTGCAGGAGGGTATAGGCGGAGCAAGGGAGCTGGCAAGCATCAGGCCCTCACCCTCCCCTGCTTCCCTTTGCCCTTGTCTGCCACTGCCTTCCTCTCCTTCTCCCCCCCTTCCCTTTCATGTCTTGATGTTGTTTCTCCACTGTGTCATTTGTTTTAGTAAGAGAACAAACAGCCCAAAGCTTCTTCCTATTCCTCAAAGTATTGCCCATGCCAATTATTTTTTCATAAATAAGAGGATTAGGAAAGGCGCCAAACAGACAACGTGAAGGTGAATAAAAGAGGCAATATTTTAAACACGTACAACTGACAAGCTGAACAAAAATCACAGCCCGGAGGACCTGGCTTAAGTAATACTGGAAGAGAAAGAAATCCTCATCAACTTCAGCAGATTTTGGGTCAGGCTCTCACACATGGGCATTCCCCCCACCATGGTGTCCCACACATCTTACAGGGAAATAGTAATTTCCAGCACAGAGAAGCACCGAGAGGTACCAACCACACACTTACACATACAGTTGGGTCATACGATGCCACCAAAGCCTGAAAGTCAACAGCAGAGCAGGAAGGCAGAGTAGCAAATGTCTGATTTTGTGCATCACTAAACTGTTAGGAACGCCTCTCCTGTTCAGCAAGATAAAAAAAATGCAGTCACATGGGGTTCAGATCAACCACTTAAGGTAAAAAGATCCCTTCTACCTCTTACCTGAATAGCACATCCAAGCTTTACACAAAGAGATACTGACAAACTACTGAAGGTCTTGTGAGTAGCAAGTGGTCTCCTGGCCTTTCTAGGTTTGACATGTTAATTATTTCGTGTCAGTAAAGCCAGAAAGACAGGGAATTCTCTCTGAATAAAAAGCAGGTGACCATACACACAGCTGGTTAGAAACCAAACCACTACATCCACCTACTATGCTTGAGCCACCAGACGTCAGGTCCCACTCATCTCCAGTCTGTAGTGCAAGAGAAGCTTACAGCCACACTCCCTGTGGATTCCAAGAACATCCACAGTGGTAGGGACAGTCTGGAGCAGGAATTGGTGATCCTTCACGAGATGAGCAGATAATACAGGAAACCAGAAAGATGCTGCCATCTCCATGTCATTTATTTTTTTCAGAACTCAGCTGCACAAAGCCCCATGCAACCTAATACAGCTTCTGAGTTAGTTCAGCCTTCAGCAAGAGGTTGGACTAGATGACTTCAAGAGATCCCTTCCCATCTAGGGCCTCCAACACAAGAGGAACATGGACCTGCTTGGGCAAGCTCAGAGGAGGCCACAGATGCTCCAAGGGCTGGAGCACCTCTGCTCTGGAGACAGGCTGAGAGAGCTGCTTGTTCAGCCCAGAGAAAAGAAGGCTCCAGGGAGACGTTAGGGCAGCTTCCAGTGCCTAAAGGGGCCAAAAAGAAACATGGAGAGGGGCTTTTTACAGAATTTCCCCGTGTGTCTTTGCAATGGGCAATTCAGGAACAAAATGGCATTAAAATGTCATGAAAAAAAGAGCCGCAGTATCCAGTAGATGAACTGTTTTGCATTATCTGTAACACTAGACAATAAATAAAATCTGAAAACTGGTTTCCGTGGCTCATGTTCAGGGAACCTAAATGCATAAATAACATCTTCCCACTGTAGAAACACTGCAAATAAAGAGCAACAGTACAACCAAGAGGAGTCCCAGCACACGCTGCCTTCCAGGACAGCAAGAAACAAAAAACCACTTATTACCTCCATTTTTATCTTTAGCTTTGGCTGATGCAAATCAGAGGATCCCATATTTTATGAGTAGAGATACTTTTTTTCTGCCCCCCATGGAAAGAAGTTAGTAAAAATAGGATGATTTATCAACAGAATTCTGTAAGTGACAGGAGAAGGGACACATACAGCAAGAAAATTTTCTACTGGCCTTTCTCAGAACCCATAAACCAAAAGACTCAAGGAGAAATCAGAGGGCAACAGTGTGACACACAGGAGTCTAATACGTAAGATGCGACAGAAGGGCTTGTACATAGAATTATTGAACCAAAAGTTTATCTTTAAAAAAAAATGAATAATTGTTTTAAAAGTATCTGGCTACAAAACACCATTAAATAAAAGAAAGTAAGTTTGTCATGATAGAGCAACAACTACATACTGTGGAGCATCTTTCATGAAGTCTCCAAGTCTCCTAGGAGAGAAAGCTGAGGGTCTGTATGAACCACCATGTGTCACTGAAGAATTTCAGCAAAGAAATCCATCTATTCACCTCACATAAAGCTACTTGCTATCAAAAAGTAAATGATAAATAACGATGAAGTTACCTCAGCAACTATTTAGTTAAGACACAGAATTATGATTTGCTCTCACAATTTGTTTTTTATCGCAACACAATAAATTGTAAGTAGGTGATCCATGGATAAATTCCACGCAAAGGCCAACATGTATGGTTTGTATCTAAGAATAGGTGAGCAGCTATACTTTAAATAGCATGAACGATTCAGTCTAGTACAAAAGGAGCAACAGAACTAGTAGGCATAGTTTGTAAACCCTGTGGGTAGATCCTCAAGCTCATAACATACTCTTCATAGCACATGCACCTATACATGGAATATACGTGAACTCCGGTAACAGAACTCTCCGCAAGTACATGAAGTGTTCTGAAGCATGTTTTGCTAGCTGGTAAAGAACAGATTTATTAAAAACACACTGGACATCTGCAGACTCCGGGTGTGTTTTCCACTGAAACCACACGAGTAGTTACCAGTGGCATATGACAGGCCATAAGCATACATGCATTTTAGAGACCTTTACAGTAGTATGTTCCAGAAGGCTGTGTGGCTTTGGAGTTGCAAAAAGAGCACTCCTTTGTTTTATGTACATGATGAAAACAGTATTGGTACAATGACATTTTTCTACGAACTTTTTCTATTGCACAAGTGATAGTCTGAAACCCATTTAAAAACAGAAGAGCAAAAGCTTTTCCTATTATGATCTTTTCAAGCAGAAAAAGGGAAGAGTTATGGCAAGTTCATGCCACTTCTGAGATGTTTAACACAAGTATCATAATTGTCACTTAATGGGTCAGGAAACAAAGACAGACTTGTCTCGGTGGTGTTGTCTGTTCTCTATAGATCACACTTATTTTCCTTTCATATTTAGGAAATGTAATTTGAATTAGAGATAATTACAAGAGAAATTAATTACACAAAGCCATTTTTTCTTTATAGTTAATCCTCTGAATAGTTTATTTGCCAAGGCATACAATTTTCCAAAAAGAAAACATTAACTTATGTGGCCTGTATGGAATTTATTTAATTATATGATATTCCAATATGGTTCCCTGCAATTTATTATGTTAATTAGCTAGATTATGTGTGAAACATTTTCTAATGAGTATATTCTTTTACTTTATGTGGGTTGGGGTTTTTTTTCTAAATCCTTCTAATGAACCGTTTTTGTGCAGTAGTAAAAGATAACTGGGCTTTGCAGTTTAAACAAAACATATTGTTATTTATATCAACAGTGACTCACTCAAGATTGAGAACCTTAAACTGCATATTTTGTGAGACTACAATTTTCTTACCATAATTAAACAAAATGGACAATAGTGTATATTTGATATCATAACTGAATTCTATACTAATTTGGGAGTAAATGCAATATCATTTATTAAAATTGGGGGAGGGACATTAAAAAAGGAAAAGGTACTCAATGACTTTTTTGCCTCAGTCTTTACTGGCCAGAGCTCCTTCCTGCCATGCTGCACAAGACACAGGAGGCAAAGGCAGGGACTGGCAGAATGAACCACCCACTGTAGAAGATCAGATTCAAGATCATCTAAGAAACTTTAAACTGACAAGAGGACAGATTTAGATTAGCTACTGGGAAGAGGTTCTTCCCTGTGAGGGTGCTGAGGTGCTGGCACAGGGTGCCCAGAGAAGCTGTGGCTGCCCCATCCCTGGCAGTGTTCAAGGCCACGTTGGACACAGGGGCTTGGAGCAACCTGCTCTAGTGGAAGGTGTCCCTGCCCGGGGCAGGGGGTTGGAACTAGATGAGCTTTAAGGTCCCTTCCAACTCAAACCAGTCCACAATTTTATGGTTCATTCCGTAAAATGAGGAGGGGATTTAAAAAAAAACAACAACAACAACAAAAAAAAACCCCACAAAAAAAAAAAAAAAAAAAAACACACAAAAAAAAAAAAAAAAACAAAAAAAAGACCACCACAAAAAAAGCACCTCACTTTCTTCACCACAATTTGCAGCTCAAAACTATCATGTAACAGAACAAAATTGTATCACAAACACACACACGCTCAAAGCTCACATAAAAAAAGTACTGGTGAATTGGGACGTCTTAAATGGCACTTATCTACCACAAACTCACTTTCAGTTTCAGAAGAACAACAAGAGACAACAACTGTCAGGAAAGAATAGTCTCTCAAACAGGATAAAGAGAAATGCAGACCTAGACATCATGATAGGATCCATCTTTTGAAGACAGTACATGTAATTTGTAGGTGGTAGAGGACAGAAATAGGGTTGCCCTGCTGCTCAGTGGTGAGGGCAAGGGATGCTTAACAACAACAACAAACAAAACAAAACAAAAAACACCCCAAACAAACAAAAAAACCCACAAAAAAAAAAAAAACAACCAAAAAACCAAAACCAGAAAGAAATTCAAGTTGAATCAGCCTCTCTCCTTAGATCCTGAAAGGTTTTACCTGTGTCATCTGAAAGTATATTAACACTACAGAATCACTGATGTTGGGCCAAATGTCACATTGAAGTCGGTTTCCAATTATTATCTTACCATTTATATTCGTTTTCCCTTAATGGGAGCACTGTTAGAGCATTATAAAAAAATCCTACTGTGGCTGCATACGTTTCGAAGACTTGACAGGCCAGACAACCACAGAAGCCCTATAAATATTTCAGATGACCTAAATTTTTTTGACCAACAGATACTGATGTTATAATAAAAATAATGGATAGAGGAAGAGGAGAAGGCTTCAGGGTGTATTCCAAGCAAACCAAGCTTGTGTGGATTTCCTCCAAATACTACATTCAAGTCACAATCACTTCAATGTACAGTTACTATTCTTCAGATGTTTATATACTTTGTGTTACATCTTTTGGCTTGACTGTTGTTAACGAACCAAGAAAGTTTAGAACTATGTTATTGTTTCACTCAGGAAGAACAACAGAAATATTGCTGTATGTTAAAGTAAGATAGCACGCCTGGTAACAGGCATAGCATCTAGTGCAAATGCCATGAATTGGCTGAACTGGAGATTTTGCAGGCATTAGGTCCATCGAGCCCAACCCTAAATCTGCTCAGTGAAGTGTATCTTCCTTTAACAGATATCCTTGAAGAAAACTGTCACAATAAGTTTGCTACACTAAGGTATGTATTAGTCCAGCCACGGTTTTATCCTTTGTTATGTTTTTTTCCAAACTGCAATTCTGCAGAACAAACATTTTGAATGCTACTGTATAGTAAAGAAGAGCTTGAATGTCATCGTCCCTCAGTGGATCACACTGAGGCACTAACCAGCAAGAGGAAGTTTGGCTGCCTAAACCATCGCCAACACTTCCACAGAGATCTTCCACAATGAACCTGACTTGCAGGTCATAGCTGAGATGACACCATGGACTAATAGTTTAGCCAGAATATCATTAAAGGCTCTCTGACAGTGAGCCTTTTAAAGCAGCTTACTTTGTTTTAATGCTCTTTAGAGGATTAAATAGGACTAATACATTCACAGTGAAGTTTATATGAATAGCTCAAGAATGCCTGCATTATGCTCCGTCTTTTTGTTGTTGTTGTTGTTGTTTTGCAGAGCAAAGTAGTGACCAGATACAGATAATATAAGATATATTTTGTTCCCACCACTAAATACCTCTGTGCACCAAAAGTTGTCTCAGCACGTCCTCATAACCTAACAGCCAGCTAGACTCTGTGGCCCGTAGCTACCTTCCCCATCAACACAGTGTGCCACATCAGAGCAGGGATTACAGCCTGTGTCACGCTGTGACTGGCAGGGGTTGAAAGACTCAATATCAGTTCGTGAATATTTTTCTAGTAGTTGCTGGATGCAACTCTAACAACCAATAATCTTAAACTGCAACACACTGCAATCCTTGACAAGTCTTTCTCGAAAAATCCCGTGCACCAAGTCACCGGATTCCTTAGTGCTGAGCTCCAAGACTTTCAGCATCGCAATAGTTCTAAATTAAATGATTGGTGATAAACAAGTATTCTTTCCACGTGTACTGTACACTTCAACACACCACTGACAGTTTCAAAACCTCATACATTAAAATCATTGTCTAACTATGTATTTAAAACAATTAAGTCATCATTAATTTGGTAAATGCCATAATAGTCCTTTAAAATTACAAAGGAGTCCTTTCCCATGACATACATAGATATGATATTTGTCTAACAGGGTGATGTACTTATTATGCACCAATTTAATGCTTTCCTCAAATATGTAGCAACAAAATGCACAAAGGAACTAAGTTACTCTATGTAATTATTTGACACCGTAAGTTTAAAAATCCTGGCATGCTAAGCTGACTTAAACCACATTTGTGCCAGCACAGGACCTCCCAGTTCACTTGGTGCCAAAGGGTTAATCTTACCAATTTAATATCCTACCTCAAATAAGACTAATTGTAGCAAGAAGCAAGGTCTTACGGTAACCTTAGTAAGTCCATGCTACTTCAGAACACAGCAGTAAAAAAAGCCATGCAAATGGAGATGAATGGAGCACAAGCCACTGAGGTAATTAAAAATGTATTTTCCATCTCCTAGTAATTGAATTGTGTACAAGCTGCAAGTTAATGAGGTCATCTACCCTCGAGCACTGACAGGGAAGCAGGAATAATTATCTTTCAATTTTTTCTTATGTAGCAATTAATTTTAACCATTCGCCTCCACCCCACTCCCACTCCCCTCATTCCAGTCAGTCAAAGTCCCAGCTAAGCCGAATTGACAAGCCATTGACAGGGCAGCGGCACGGCGTGCCGAGGCAGCGCGGCAATCGCAGGTCTGCAGCTGGTGAGGGCTCAGCGCTTCCAGGTGAAAGGCACCGGAGAGCCGGCATGCTGCCACTCCGAGGACTTGGGACACACCGGAGTGTCTGACAGCACATCTGGTGCCAGGTGGGCAGGGAGGGGACGTTGCTGATTCGGGAAGGGAACAGAAGGATGGACAAGGATTGATGAATGGACAAGACTTGAAGCAAAAATGGCCTTTTTTTCGTACTGTCATTGAGTGTTGCAAACTACGTGTGGTGGCTGTATGGAAAAAGGTTTCATATCTTGGCTTCTAATACTAAATCACTGACACCAACTAGACGCACACTCTTACGATGCCTCCTGTAACTAACTGACAGACTTACAGCAACTCTGCACTTAAAGGGAGCTAAATATGTGCCAAATCAAATTTGTGAGAGTGGGACATAAAAAGGAGTTTGACCCGTGGACCAAGGCTTCTCGAACTCGGTGCAGATGCCCACATTAATATTGGGCAGCCTCTGTGGTTCTGTCCTTGACCCAGGCCATCTTTCAGCAGCCAAAATGAGCATCCCTCTTCACAAAAAAGCAGATAACTTTTAACACTAACACCACCAATGTAACAAATGCACTTGAACGTTTCATTAAAATGATGAAGATCAAAGGGAGGAGGCCTAAGAGTTTGGTTATTAATACAACTCCTACATTGCCTCCCCTCAGTTAAGGCAAACATTATCAGCACTTCGCATACCAGATGGAGCACTCAAAGACGGCCATGTGAGCCCACAGTCACAGCTTGTCCCTGTATGTCCATGTATGTGAATTTGCCATATTTGCCCTCAAGTTCCACTTCTACAATTTTTAATGATTATTTTTGGCTATCCATATTTGCCCTCAAGTTCCACTTCTTCTACAATTTTTAATGATTATTTTTGGCTAGAATTCTGAGGAAGAAGCCCTTTCCCAACTGCAAGAATTCCGCTTCCAACACTCTTACATTCATGAATTATGGCAATGATGGTGTCTTACTCACGTGGCTCAGCAGTGCAGGAAGCCTGCCCACCAGGTAAAAACTCCTTAGTATTTACAACATTATTAAAAAGTCTCATATATACACTACTATAACTGCAGAGAAACTCCATGAAAACAACAGGAATTATTTTGTGTCGGCAGTGGTGGAAACAGAAGAAATCTCAGACCATTGCCATTGACTCCAGGTCAAAACTCTGACTGCCTCCTCCTTTTACTCTTGCTACCCAGTTTAAGGTTGGTGGGGGGTTTTTAGGTTGATTCTACGTATTTCAGAAGCTTCCAACAAATATTTCCCTTTAGATGAGCATAATTTTCAAGCAAACCTCAGTAGAAAAGGTAACAGAAGTTAGTCCTTGGCACTTTGCTCCATTGGAAATGCAAATAGTGGTCACTGCAGGTGTGAAAGTTAGGCAGCACCTGGAGAAGTGGTACATGTAAAGGGTGCTTCAGCTGCAATATAAAACTAGCATCAGGAATGAAATCAAAAGCAAGCAAATGCAAACATGTGAAAACTGGATGGAAAAGGAGTCATCATTTTCTTTTGAGCACATAAATAACACATAACAGTGTAGTAATATAGTAATAGTCGTAATTTCTATGCATTTTATCACCTAACTTTATGTACTTTGCAACAGAGTCGTCTACTTTGCTTCCCCTGGATGCTGTATTTCACAATCTAAAAGCTGTTGAGCTAAAATATAAATCAACCAGGAAGTGGAAAAATAAGTTTCTCCTGAAATGAAGATGAATTTTTGTTTCTAGCATGAGACTTCAATCTCAATTTCTCATGTCATAGGGAAATGTCTAACATATACCCATAGCTTACGTACAGAGTAATACCTTTACAAATACCAGCAGTTCTGATATTTGACTTTCTTCACTACTGAGAAGTGCCCAAGAGACTAGAAATTGAATCAGTATCTACTCTGAGAAATCACAAATGAAAATAAGGAAACTAAGTGCCACTCAGCCAACCAGAAATAAATATTCTTGGGTGATCACAAAATAAACCCCAAACCTTTTGCTCAGGATTGAAATCACAAAAAAATTCCACTTCCCCCAGGAAGCTGCAGTAGTTTAATTAACTGCAGCCAAGTGCAAGCCTGGGACAGTTGTGAACAGTAGTGACAAGCCCAGATGAGCAGCAATCAGTTACAGTATTACAGGGAAAAAGCACATCCACAAAGCTAGTATTCATCACTCAAACTCATTTGAAGACACTACATACACAGACATGATGGAAAGACATGAATTGTACTACAAAGACAAAATCATTCTCAGTGGTTAGTTAAGTGTTGTCAGTCAATCCTAACCATTTCACAGCCAGCTTTCTCTCTGTAATGGCAGATTAAACTTGGCAGACTTGACGGGGCGTAAGAAGCTTCATGTAGCTACCACTCCTCCTCTTTTTGCAAAGCTAGGGCATGTTTATCCCTTTAGGTTTACTCCAGAAAGCCCAGATAAAACAAGAAAATCAGTTTCTGTGTCCTCTGGAGGTTTTCCTGCTCTCATTAGAAGGGAAAGTTCAAACACATCTGCATAAACTGAAGGAGCTGCTTTATCCTCTCTCTTGCCTTTGAAGTGCAGGACAGAGGAATGAAGTGCTTGCTCAAACAGTGCCAGTGTCCAAAGTGGAAAGACATGGCTTATCATGATACAGGTTCTCTTCAGAACACATACAATGTTCTATTGGGTCAGATAAATGGTCCATCCTGTAAAGCATCCTATATCCCAGGAAGGGAAAAAAGGTTTGGTTTTTTTAAAATACCTAGCACTGTCAAATTTTCTTCTACACATTAGCATCAGATACATTATTTGTATTAAATATATTTACATATTCTGTCTCCATATTAAAATGTTTAGGGGATGGTTCTCTTGTTTGTTAAAACTTCCCGCATTTATGCATCGAAACATCTGTGTGAGTTTTACATTCACCTTCTGTCAATTCAAGTCTTCAGATTTAGGTTAATTCCCTTTTCTAACATTCCTGTGACACAGATCCAGGGAAAATGAATATATGAAGAACTAAGTGAAGAATCATCACCCTTTATTTCCAAGAGCAAAAGCCTTTCTTGTATTATACCAGGGCTAATTGCTATTTGGGTTAACCACAAGAAAGAGAACCACCTCCACCTCAACACAAAACAAACTCTATAATATTAAGTATGTTACCTGGCTACCAAAAAACCTCTATGATCAGGAGAATTCGCGCAGCACTACTAAAAAAAAAAAACCAAAACAGGTCAAATACTTTCTCTCCAAAAAGTCAGAAACCTAAAACTTAAATACCATTCTGAAATCCACCACAGCCAGAATACAGAGCAAGAAAGTACATAAAGCACTTTGTCTAGAAAAGCAGATGAGACATGTAATTCTGTAGCTTCACAATCAAAAGCCTGTAGCACAAAAATTGAATTGAAATCTCTGCTTGGGTGCTGAAGTATAAAGGAACTCGTGTTCCCAATACACTGCAAGCAAGACACATTGTCACAGATGCACAGGAACAATGACACCTTGATACAATTTTGTTTAAATACAAGCTATTCTTTTCAATAACGATCTGCACAGGAGAGCTGATATGATTTAATCCTGTAGACAGTCTGAAAGCATCAACATAAGCCATCCTAAATGCCAACATTACACAAATCAGAACTTCAAATTAGTGCTTAAATTTGATAACCAAAGTGCCAGTTCGAAAGGTAGAACTTTTCACACCTACATCTCAGGCTTTTTTAAAAGAAAGTGCATGTTCTAGCATAAGTTTTACAGTGTGAATTGATAACATTACACAACACCCCTGTCTGTTTGCCTATACTGGGCTCCTTACTGAATTGTCTTTCCGTTACTGTGAAAACACTAAATGCAGCAACCTGGGAAAACCTATTCAATCCATTACTTTCTTTTAAAGTAACAGCTAAGAGCCCCAGCCCTGCCCATCTGCAAAAGAACATGGTCCCGCTCCAGAGGCATGCCCAACATAAGCTTTAAAATTCAACTTTGAGTTTCCCATTTACAGTATTTAATTCCTGATATAATAAATGCTAACTCGAGACAGGTCAAATCCTGTGCAAATCTTTTCTTTGTCCCAGAGATCAACATAATTACTTGTCACACTAATACATCTCATATAAATACTTATTGAATATGACCTTTTAAATGTTAAAATAGTTTATTACGTAAACTTGAGCACTCATGAAAGATCTTAGGCTGCACCATTAAATACTCCTGCATTCATTTTCTGAAAATCCCATCTACACAGATGTTGCTTATCACTCATCCATTTAATTATTGTACTGTTGCCTTGCTCTGGCTTTGCCACAGTGGGATATATTGCGCTCAGATGTACTGTTCACCCTGGTCCAGACACTTTCCCCCTTTTCTTCTCCAAAGGGTCATATAGGGCATCTACATGAAATAGATATTACAGGAAACTTCACACAAATGGGGAAATTGATGTTTTTCAAAACCTTAAGATCTTAAAGAAGACTCTGATCTCACTACACAGTATGTCAGCTTGGCATACAAGCCTGCCCATATGGGGGGGTCCATTGCAGTCTGCAGAGCAGCTCTGGGAGATCCAAGCATAAGGGAAGTTATTCAGTATTCAACACAGTATTCACCTTACCTCCAGAGCAGGGGATCAGTTTCAATGATCATAATGACATTTACTGAGGATCCTTGACAAAGCTGGTGGTTCTCTCCAGCTGTTCAGCTACCGGAGCAAGGTTACTCCATAGGATTTCTCTAAGCCCCCACAGAACAGGTTGCTGACTGTGCAACTCCATAATCATAATTTAAAAAGAACAATTTACATTCTTCACATACTTCGTTTCAGAAGCACTATCATTTACAGCTGTTTTCCTTTACCAGCTGGCTCGGTATTAATTTCTCACACCACTACTTCCCATCCCCACTCCTAATCACACACAAAAATTGGGGAATATGCAGAAGGGAACATAGCAAAAACTGAAGATTTTTCAATAGGTTTTCAGGTAGCAATCTACAAAACCAGCATGAACCTCTGCTCAGAGCAGTTGGGAAAACTCTGGTTCCTCTAGACACCATTATTAAAGTGCTGCAGATTAGTTCCAGCTAAGATCATTTTCTTAAATTCAAAACTCCAATGTCACAATTTTTTTTAATGAAAATTTGTTAAGTGCCACGGTTCCTAACTACCCTCAGACTTGAATAGAAGTCACATATAGTCAGCTATAGCCAGCTTTTATTCCCCCAAAGATTTTACACAGGTTGAGTTCTGACTTACTGTCTCCTAGCATCAAACTGATGACTGATTTCAGTCTTTAATTGAAACTATTCTTCCTCCATTCCCACCTCTCCCTAAATGGCACGATAACCTAAATACTTGGTTTCTTAGCCATTGTCTGAAATAATTGATTTTAGTTTCCAGTGTGTAGGTAGAGTACCTATTGAGTTGAAAAACTAGAACTTTTATCACACCGGTCAAGATCCGTTGCTCATCACAAATGATGCTTTGCAATGCCGATCAACAGAAATTGTACATTTCCTACTTTCATTCTGTTCACATTCAAATAATGGATTTTGCAAACAAATATTTAACTGAACTAAATCCTAGAATGTTTTTTTCCTTCTAAAGCAATATTTTAATGTAGTATTTAGAGTATTCAGATAGTTTCCAAAACATGATTCTATTGTATGACTGTTACAAGGTAAACCCTGAATAACACATAGCACACTTTAATTCGTTCTTACAGTGAACTCCAAAAGAGAAAATATAAATCTCAGGGAAATACTATACAGACCAGCACTGCCTCATAACACATTTTATATTATTAACTGATAATGCAAGACTACTAGCTGAAGAAGAAAATTGAACTTGAAGTTAACATCTTCCTTTACAGAACATCATATTCTGGACCATAAAGGTTTTATGAAACATTACTTGGAGCCCAATTTAAATCCTTTCAACACCCAGTCTATCTGTGCAGGACTGAACTTCAAAGTGGCACTGTCCTGTAGCACTGCATAAAATAAGCCAAAAGAAGATCAAAGTAGTAAGACATTCCTATTCCTAGGAAACTTCTCTATACCCATGTTTCTCTCATGTCCATGTTCTAAAATAGTCATGTGACATTTACACCTGAATTAATTCCAGCTATAAATACCTGCCTCTTTAGCTAGTTTTCAGATGTTAGTAGCTCACAGCATCCATTTCATTAAGATCTGTAGGATTTTAAATTATAAATGATTAATTATCCTTTCATGCTAAATAGAGTATTTGCCAGTTAAAATAAGCAAATCTAGATTAAGTAGGTCTCTGAAAATCTTCTGTCTTTTCAAAATAGTTGTCTGTTACAGCAGCACTTCTTGGATCCTCAAAATGGTTGCTCACTAAGCAATTCTTAACTTCCAGTTGAGAAAGTCAACCTGCAGAAATAAGCATGTGTTTTTCTGTCTCTGCAGCCTTTCGTATCTCTACAGATATTTCCAGCATAAGTGAAAAATTGCAACTCACGGTAGAGGCTTTTCTGATAGAAATAACACCCATTATGGGCTGGTCAATGCACCCACTTGATCAGCCAGTAGACTGTGACACCTGCTAAAATAGAATGGTTATGTTTAAAAAAAATAGTAAGTTGAAAAAGCTGTGTCTTAATAGTTGACCTTCTCCAGCCATTAAAGCATTTAAAGCATTCTATTCTTTGAAGCTCAAGATCAGCTAAACCCTCACCTTCCTCTGACACTGATGACTGTGCATGTCCACAAGTGTGTCTAGATAAGAGCGACCTTGTGACAAAGTTTGCTGGCTGAGGTGCTGGAGCAGTCCACCTGCATTACTATAGCTCTCCTCCTGCTCCCCATAGCCACATAATTCACTGTGCTGCAAGAAAGATCTTGATCACCTCTTTAGTTCATTATGCCTGCTCTGACAGCCAACCTTACATCGTTTTCACTTAGAAGACATGCACTGTGAATTATTTTTTGTTCTTCCAGTAAAATAGAAAAAGAAATCAAAACTAATCTTCCCTTCAGTCCTTCCCTCCCTCCACCCCACACTCCCCCCCCAGTTTGTGGCACAGACCAGCCCGCAATAATCAAACCAGATCCATTTAGTGTATAGTCGAGTCTTGCTGTGACTAATAGGATGATTGGTTGCATAGCTTCTTTATGGTTGTTCATTATACCACCCTTACATAAAGTAATTTAATTTCAGTGGGATAATTAGGATATTTCTAATCTAACTGATAGTCTGAATGAAATGAGATTCTCAGAGGGAGATTCGTGTATCAGGAGATTGGTGACCTTTGGCCCCAATTTTCACACAATGTATTAAGCTGACAGCCTTACTTCCAAGCACTGCTGCACCAGCTCTTCACCACTTGTGCAGATCTATGTGATACAGACAGCAACATTGAATGAGGTTCTTCTATCCAAAATCCCATTATTAAAGGAAACTATAATGTTTAAATTACAGAAAAATAATCCAGGCCATCATTCCCTAGTTGCAAATGCAGCACTACTATTGATCTGCCATGCAAAGCATGCGACTATACTCTTGATTTTAGACTGTGCCTTACAAGGCAACATCAAGCTACATATAACATTCACTTCATCAACACCTACAGTTTTATAAGTACTGAAAACTTCCCCCTCCCCAGTTTTCTGGAAACACACAAAAGTTGAAAAAGCTACTCTGTACCACTGGCAAACTGAATCAATGCTATATTGTGTTTATGAACAGAAAAACTAGTTTTTTCTACCTGTTGCTGTAAGCTGTAGCTGTCCAGCAGAACAGACTACCTGGCTGATGGATGGGCAAAGCCCTCCACTTCTTCCCTCTCACACCCCAGCATCTTTCTTTCTGTTCTCTGAAAGCTGACATAGTCCTTTCCTACATCTGTATGATACTGTCCTGGCTCAGAAGAATCCAACTCTGAAAGCAGCAAGAATCTTTTTCCTTCAGTTAAGTGTGGACTGAATCTGGCTACTGTAACCTAAACCCTCCTCATCGTACCTGCAGTATCGTCCCTGCGGTTGCACATTCTTCTGTTGATCCTTGTCTTTACAAAAGATGATACCCTTAAATACCAGAAGCCTTCATCTTCAAACCTTTGAAATCATTTCCCTGCTATTAGTGAACATCTCCAACCTCAACAGCTTAGCCTTTAATCCAAAGAGCTAGCAGAATCGAAAAAGGCCTTAAGAGCTGAGGAAAACGCTTTGCTCTGTCACAGTTTATTTTTAGTGTTCCAATATTTGATTTAAAGACAGCCAATAAGTTATACGAGCTTTCAGGCTTCTGTGTCTCAGACTAACAGGAACAGCTCAAGAGAGGGACTGAAGATATCACTCACAGTCTCTTATACAGACACAACAAAATCCGGTATACACCAAAGTCAGAGCTCCCACTAACTTCAAAACCATCACAATTTCACCTACGTCTCTCTAGTTGCACACAAATAATCAATATAGCATGTCAAATAGATATTGTGTATACATATACACACACACTTAGCAAGTGTGTATATATATACACACACACACACAAAACTATTAACCTGTTTCCTATTTCAGCATAACAGAGCATAATGAAAGCATGTACACTTGTCTGAAAAAACTCTCAACGTTTATACCTCTGAGCATGGAGGAAAATACATAATCTGTAGTATTTATACTTCAACGCTTAAAACAAACTTCATACAGAGGTAATTCTGCTCAAGAAATTATTCTGCAAGCAGCACCTTTTTAAAAGGAGGTACATTATTGTATCCTTCTAGGAGCTGCCACATTTTATGTACAAGCTAGAGTAGAGCTATAAGGACAACCTGATGTGGAAGAGAGAAAAAATCAGCTGTTTAAGCATTTGGCCAGTAAAGCACATCCTGAAACCTGCCTACTCCTACAGCCCTTGTACACAATTTCAGAGAAGTTCCATGTATCATTGAGTCTTCACACAAACTGAAGGTGCTCCCAAACAATGTTTTGCATCCTCATTGGAGCTCATCCCTTGTTCCTGAAGAAACACTCAAATATTTTAAATTGATAGCAGATAATAACTAATATAACTAGTGAGTTATGTCCCGATATCAAACTAAGAAAGAGCACACAAGAATCATCTCCCCTTTAAATGTATATATGCACACATATATGTCTTTATTCTTAGTACAGTTACAAGTATGCTACGGTATACAGTGTGTCAGGGAAAGACACATCTACTTTCAGGTATTTCAGCAACATTCAAACCATGCCAGCATTCACAATGATGTACTTCGATCACAAGAAACCTTATTAAAGCTCCATTTTCAAAAGCTACAACTGCTCTATGAAGACATTATTATAAAATTGCTTTATTTCTTACCCATTATGCTACTGCCACCAAACAAAATACTTCAATTAAAATCCAGACTGTTCCAGGAAGTCTTGAACTAGTATCGCTGTCAGGATTTGGAGGTGGAGGATGGAAAAACAGAAGGAAACAAAAACAAACCCCAAACAAGCAGATCTGTAAGCAAAATACACCCTTAACGTTTACTAATTGAGTAATAGTTTTGCTTTAGCATTGTACCTTCTTTCCCCCTGAATTTTATTTAGCTGCAGAGATTGTCTTGCCCTTAAAAGCTACACAATAGTTATGTGCTCTCTAAAACTACTCCAGTGTTAGGCCTCCAAAGAAAACTGCAAATCATACACATCTTGGTATAATTTCTTCAGTGTTTAAAGCACTCAGGATTCTCCAAGAGGCGGTTATCTATATAGAATGGTTTGGGTTGGAAAGGACCTGAAGATCATCTAGTTCCAACAACCTGTTCCAGTGCCTCACCACCCTCACAGTAAAGAGCTTCTTCCTTATATCTAACCTGAACTTACCCTGTTGAAGTTTAAACCCATCACCCCTTGTCCTATCACTACAGTCCCTTGATGAAGAGTCCCACTCCAGCATCCTTGTAGGCCCCCTTCAGATATTGGAATGCTGTTATAATGTGTTCTATAGAACTCATTAAGTACGTAACAAGCTTTGCCACCACGTTTTGGCACAACCCACTTAACTAAATGAAGAGCAATTCTCCAGCACTACAGTGAAAACACAAGTTTTAAACAGACAAATATACAGTCCACTAAAAAATTCATCCATGATTCATGCTTTGTGCCATATCGTTGCCTTGCTATTTTTTCCCCAGGAATAGGAATTGTTTACCTTGTTTCATCTATTTCTATTGTCTCCACTGATTACCGGAATCACATTTCTAGGGTAAATAAGGTGAAAAACCCCTCCTCCTCCCCACTGTCCCATTTCCTGTCAGGAAGGTTTAAAGCAATGTAGGCCTCCCAATAAGTTTTCTAATGTAGATAAGCAGGGCTAAGATATCTGACAGCTGTTTCACGCTCTTCATCATCATCTGAAACAATCAGTACGCATTAGAGAGTACTTCTCCCTTTACAAAGGTGATAATTAGATAACAAGCTGAGATTAAAGTAATTACAGTCAGACAGCTGGCGAGGCAGCACAGTCATGTTGAAATATTGTTGATACTTCAGCATCTGGTTCTAATAACAGCACAGGCGAAAAGATTTTACATTAATTACAGCACATAATTTAATATAAACATATTTAATTACAATTGATGAGCGATAAACTGTTCAAGAATAACTTAACCCCTTACACATGTCAAAATGATTGAAACTTCATATATATCTTTCCACTTTAAGAGCAAGCCATAGTCAATATGAAAGGTTAGGAATCTCCATTTTTAAGAAAGGGCTCTAACCAGAAAGGTAAATTATTAATATGTTATTTGAGTCTAATGCAAAAACATGTTCTAACTGACAGCATACTGCAGAATTCATCACCAGCTCTAGTAAGATATTTAGGCAGAATTGCAGCTAAGCCCAAAATTGCTATCTCAAAAATTCCACTGCAATTGTTGCCCAACCCTGAGGCATCTATAGTTCCCTGGTGCCGGTAGTTTTCCCAAGGCTGTTCTCAATTCCTCTGATCTTATCAAAGCTGGGCAATACAGAGCCTCTGCTCCTTCCTAAATCACTTTGGATCCAAATGCAAAGGCCTGTTCCAAGAGCGCAAGGGAAATAGGGGCCCTCCTATGTATTTGGAATAGTCATTGGATAAGACACCAAAAAGCCCTAGGAGTGTAGCTGGTAGGCCCTCAAAGGCACTGACACTAACCATTACCTTTCTTCATCACACTCACTCTGGTACTCATCTCTGAACCAACAACATTGTCATTTCTTCTGCTTACCCAGTCAAAATTATTTCTGGTAAGGAAGATCCCAAGAGAATCGCTGCAGTTTAAGACACTATGTTGGCAATGAATGGTAGAATTGAGACAAGCTAATCCCTCTGACAAAGAGGACGAAAACAAAGCCTGATTTCCTAGGAACACATTTCGCTCAAAGTATAAGAATCCCAGAGCTTACCTGGTCTCCTTATGCTCCTCCTTTGCAACCCCATTCATAAGAAGGGTCACCCCTTGCTTCTCCTCTCCAGCCAGGAACATATGCACCAACCTTTTGGAGCAGAAGCATGGCTATACCTTCCGTGCAAACAGAGGACACTGTAAGGGCACCTCGCAGCCTCAGGCCTCCTCTTCTATCGTGTGCATGAAGAAAATGACTGCCTTTGGGCCCTGGGTCAGTGAAATCTCTGTGCCTTAACTATGTCTCTCTTTGCAGGAATATTTTTGTATTGACACGTGACAAAGCCAAAGCTTTGTATCTGACTAACACTTATTTAAAAGAAACCAAACAAAAAACACACAAAACAAACAAAAAAACCCCACAAACCCAAAAACCACCAAAAAAAAAACCCCAAAAAAAAACCCCAAACAAACCAACCAACCAAAACCCAAAAACAAAACAAAAGAAACCAAACAGGAGAAAAGCAAAACCAAACCCATGAGAGAGCAAGAGAGGCTGTGGTCCTGAAGACAGCATGTGGTGTGAGTAGCAAAAATGGAGCAATGTGTGCTAATCATAACGGAGAACCTGTTAATGAACATATTAAGCCAAATGGGTATTAGCATTAGTTTTCCTGGAGAAATCAAGTCAGAAAGGTCGAATTAAGATGGTCTTAAAAGACAGCATATGCCCTCTATTATAATTTGGTTCTTCTTTTTTCTAAGAATGCAAGTCTTTTTCCCCCCACTGTTTTCAAACAGGCAAGAAAGAAACAAGCCTGCTGCCTTGAGAGAAATGGGAAATCTAAGCCTAAAGCAAAGGTGCACATAAGCCTAATTCTCTTTCCCAGACCAGCCACCTTTATATGCAGAATACAGAATCCTTGTGTATCACACCTTACCTAGCACTGACCAAGATGCCAAGGCATCTGCAGTGCACATGCGGCCCCCAGCCAATATGGTGTTTAAACAGTTCTGGTTAGAACAGCCCATACAGTATGTCCAGCCAGCTCTAGTATTTCTGGCAAGACTGTAAAGCGATCTTTTCTCGAGCCTGCTCCTCCAGACCCCACTCAGAATAGAACAGGCATCTAACATATCACACCATTAACTATGGGGCTACTGAGGAACAAACAAACAAAGATCCTGCGAGGTGACGTCTCTTAAAAAAAAAATAAAATAAAATAAAA
>NW_009940707.1:0-48738 GCF_000696875.1 Nestor notabilis
CTCACCGCTGTGTCGCCCCTTCCAGGTTGCAAGAGGAGATGCTTCAGAGGGAGGAAGCTGAGAACACCCTGCAGTCCTTCAGACAGGTTTGAGGGGGCTGGAGGAAGGGCGGGAGCTGGAGGAGAGGTGGTGGTAGTGGGACGGGAGGGTGGGACTGCAGGAGTTTGCTTTCCTCGCACAAAGGAATCCCGGCGGTTCTCACGAAAACCCTCCCTGTTTCCTTTAGGGGGATGCTGCGGTCTGCAGGGCGGGGAGGGAAACTATTGTCTTGTTTTATCCAAGTCTAGCCTGTTTTACAAAAAGCTCTCCGATGTGGAATCACTTTCCGATCCAATAAAAGTGAAAGGGGGGCCATCTGCTCGCTTGGCTGAAGGGTATTAATGGTTTCTATGGGATTCACCGTGGAATGCAGATACAGGCATTATGGCAAGTGTGGTGGCAGCAGATTGAAATAATAGATCCCTTTGTGTCGGAGGGGAGGGTGCAGTGGGCTGCATTCTTACTACATGTGTAATGGTGCGAGCATATTTCTAGCCAAAAGTGTCCATCATGTGTACGGTCCAGTTTTTACATAAACCAGAGCTCCTTTTTTAACGAGTCGCTTTGGTCAGTGCATGACTGGACAACAGTTTCAAATTTAAATTTTTTCATATGGGTGTTGCCTGCTGACAAGCAGCAGGCAATTTGTTCCTTGGGGTGAGGTCACAGCAGGCAAGCCTGCCTCCTATGGATGTCCTTTACGAACACAGAATTTATCCTTTGTGAAAGAAGATGTTAACATAAGAAACAAGTTGCCTTAGCGTTTCTCCTCTGGGGGATGTTATGATGTTACCCAGATAAACTAAAACCTGTGTGACAGCCAGAACCAACTGTGCAAACAGTGTTCAAAAAGTGTTAAGCTCAGGATTTCACATATGCAAAGCCAGCTTTCAACTTGGATTAAGTCTTGTTTGGAGTAGAAGGTATTTTGGAATGTGGTTTCTCAAAACAAGGTCTCTTCCTGAAAACTGCTGGTGTGAAACGGCATTGGTAGCATTCCTCCTGGCTGGAAGTGATTGCCTTTATCTCCAGACGTCTCCATGTCCAGCTGGACATGGGCTGACTTCATTTCAAAGCTCTTCACAGACGTTAGTGATGTCACCATTCAGGAAATCATCACTTGATCATTACTTGATTGTCTGTGTTTCCCTGGCTAAGGCTCTTGACTAGAGTATATTTATAGTCTCTGAAGGAGAGCAGGTGTCTCGGTGAGATAATGTGTGGAAACCGGGAGACCTATTCCCATTTGGAGTCTGGGAATTCAGAGTCTCCGCTGGTCTTCTGGGGACAGAAGTTTGAAACAAAACAGTTTAAGATGCTGCCTTAACTTTAGCTTGTGTTTTTTTTGAGTGCTAAGCCAACAGTGTAAAGTCCTATGCGAAGCACTTAAGTTTTAGAGAACCTAAGTTGTTCTGATTCCTTGCTGAATTCAGTTAAAGAGTCCTTTGACTTAAGGGTGGCTTTTAAATGATCCTTCATTGGTATACTTTGAGGCATGTGTACCTCAATTTCAAACCATCAATTAAATTTCTTGAAGGCTCTAGGCTTTTAAGTGAACTTGGCTTTATGCATATTCCATGTTCATTATCCAGCTCCTCCCTGCACTGTGGAAAGTCATTCAGGAGCTGAGCCTCTAGCAAATCTCTGTGTGCAGTACAATCAGAACTGGATCTACTTAGCCTCCTGAGGTGTAGCTTATGCATAAGAATTGTAAATCATTGTAGAAACCCTGCACTAAATCTGCTCATGATGTAACTGGTACATTCTAGTGTGTTTGATTTGAACAACAGTATATTTAATTTTTCCTTACAATGAAAGGATAGGATAACATTTGTTTCAGTATGAGTATTTCTCTCCTGCAAGTGAAATTCAGAGAACACAGAAGGTAAAACATTGTTTATTTTCCATCCTACAAACTTCCAGTTGTAAAAAAAAAAACAAAACCCCAAAAATATATAAGGCACAGCTTTTTATTAAACCATTGTATTCTTGTACTGGTAAATTGTATGCGTGGATCTGGAACACTTCAGCAGATACTTTATTGTTCCGGTGTAGCATCAAGTTTATTTTTCCTTGATGGAGCAGTTGTATAGTTCAGTACTCTAAAAGAAAGTGAACAAATGTTTAAACTTAAACTTCGTTTTTCTAAAAACTGCGTGCTTTAGAGACTGTTCAACTCATATGTATGGTGAATTTTAATTTTTCTCCTGAGCAGAGATGTGATTTTACTCGTATGCTGAGGGCTTTGCTGTGTGAAATAAAGCTAAAGACTCAGTGAGGTCTTTTCTTTGGGACAAAATAAGAATCACAATTAGTGAGAAAGTTGTTTGCTGCAGCTTTGCCAGTTACTCTGGCAGCAAGGAATAGGTCCTGAACCTAGGACAAGTCTAACGCGTCTGCTCCTGGCTAACATGAAGTTTTTCTGAAGTAACCATGGATGCTCAACTCTGGAAACTATGTGTCTGGCATTAAAGAATCTCCTAGGATAAAATCAATGCTTAGTCCAGTTGCATATATGGATGTCGTACAATTGGTTTGCTCAGGCTACAGGTAGCTTATTAATTTCTGTGTTTCCCTGTACATCTAGGAAGTACAGATACATTGATTCTTTACTCCCTAACTTAATGATAAGGTATACAGTAAAATACATACCTTACAGTCTGTAAGTGTCTTCAGTTTAAGATGCTTTCAATTTATTATAAGCTCCTAAAAATCCTGTATCTGTTCAGTTGTCCTGAAAAAAATTAATAGGATGTAGGTTTCTGTAAGATAGGTTGGAAACTCTTTGGATGTCTGTCTGATTGTGTATACATGTTGGGCCATACCCATGTAATTTCCTACCAAAATGATCTTCAGTTTCTTTGGGGTAGGAGACTAAACGAATGAAGGCATTAGTCTCTGCATTGAAAAACAGCTGATATGAACAGTGTGGGTGTAAAATTGGAGATGACAGGGAAGTTCTGGGGTGTTTTACTGGATAAAGAAAATGGAAGAATTCTTCTGGAGCAAGAACCTTACCCTAGAGTAAGAGGAATCCAAGAAATGGCTTTCTAGAAGTCCAGAGAAAACACTCCTCATTTCAAAAGTGCCATGAAAGTGAGAACTGCTGATTAGGAATGGTTATGTGTTGGGCAGTCCAAAATAGCTTTTAGTTTTTTTTCACAGCTTTAGAGTAAGCTGTGAAACCCTGATATATTACCTTGTGAATGTAAGCAGGAAGCTGTGTATTTAATTAATATGAAAGTAACAATTGTCCCCTTTGCAAACTAATTGTCATGCATGTTTAAAATGTAAGAAGTTACCAATCAATGTTTAGTGTTATGTTATTGAACTAATTTAAGCAGCTCCTGTGTAACATTCACAACATATCTTCTGTTAGGCCTTAAATGAATTTTTGCCGTTGATTAAGACTATCTCCGTCCAGCAAGAGGTGGAGTCTTTGCCAGCTACTGAGAGGGTGTAGGCAATGATGACTAACTTCATCTGCATTTATGCTCATAACTTCTTTTTCTCAAGGGAGATCTGTCAAACCACTTGGAACCACAGTAAATGCTTGCAGTTCCTATATATACCTCACTAACTTCGTAAGTGTGCTTCATAACTTTGTGGACCCAAAGGGCTTTTATGGACTCACCAAGGAGTCCATAAGAAATTAAACCCTCTGACAGGCATGTAGGCAAATGGGTGGCACTTTGAAGCCCCCACTGTAAAAAATGGAATTTTGCAGATTGCAACGCTACCTCTTTTTCAGTGTAGTCAAGCTAAAAGAGCTGATTGCTGGCTTCTGACCCAAGTACCTGCTTCCTCTTCAGGCAGGGTTTACACCCACCGTGATCTGTGTGCTCTTGATCATGCTCAGCAATACACTTTATATGCTGTATAGTTCCCCAAATCACAATAGAGGTGTACATAGCGGTCTCTGAGGCTAGGGCAGGAGGTAGAAAAGGTAAAAAGAGGTTTTTCACAGCTCTTGATTTCATATTATCTTGTCAAAAAGCTCAGATGTAGCATCAGTCTGTATGCTACTGAACCTGCTGTAAAAGACTTCTCCACATTAGTTTTGCAAGATTGCTAATTGTCCTTCTCTCTGGTCAGGATGTTGACAATGCCTCTCTCGCACGTCTTGACCTTGAACGCAAAGTTGAGTCCCTGCAAGAGGAGATTGTCTTCTTGAAGAAGCTTCATGATGAGGTAAGCTGAATAATAAGGTCTGTGATTAGATACTGACAGCCTAGTGAGCAAGTAAGCTCTTCGCTGGTTCTGGCTCAGAGTTCCGATCTGTGTATGTTCCATATGCTGTCATGTAGTAACACTGGGTGTCTGCTTCGCTCTAAGGAAATCCGAGAACTGCAGGCCCAACTCCAGGAACAGCACATCCAGATCGATATGGATGTTTCTAAGCCTGATCTTACTGCTGCCCTGCGTGACGTTCGCCAACAGTATGAGAGCGTTGCTGCTAAGAATCTTCAGGAAGCTGAAGAGTGGTACAAGTCCAAAGTAAGTAAAATCTGTTCGGATGCATCAGGCACTCTAACTGTACAGAAAAGCTTTGCTGTAGCTTAGTGGGAACATGGTGTTCCCTCTATTTCTCCACTGGACACGAACACAGCCATGGCTGTAAACTCTTAGTCTAGGAAGAGTGCAGCTGAAAACATTGTGTGCTATAGGTACAGCATCAGAGTAATGGGTCCATACTTGGAGTTTTTCCTATGCTTGTACCTGGAGGCAGATGTTGGATGAAATACTGGAGAAAGGAGTGAATGAATAGGTAAAAAAATGGTGTAAAGATGGGAAACGTACAGGGCAGGGGAAAAAAACATGAAAGGTTTAATGACAAATGTCAATTTAACAATTAGAAAGGAATTTTAGGAGTAATGCTAATGGGTGTTAAGGCTTGTAGTGGCTTCAGTTGCACTCGAATGCTGTGTCCAAAAACTGTCTGTTATACCTTTTATGTTGAAGTGCTATGCTAACTAAGCTGGGGATTTCCACAGTTTGCAGATCTCTCCGAAGCTGCTAATAGGAACAATGATGCCCTGCGCCAGGCCAAACAAGAAGCTAATGAATATCGCAGACAGATTCAGTCTCTCACCTGCGAAGTTGATGCCCTTAAGGGAAGCGTAAGTAGAAGACAGGAGTTGTTGGGACACTTTCTTTTGCAGCTTTAAGCACTGCAGTTTAATTGTTGATAAAAATGTGAATGCAGCTATCTCCCATGCAATACAGCTGCATGTTAGTACTTCTTGAAAAGGATGCTGTGGGCTAAATTTGCCCACAGTGCCCTAACCAGTGCACTGGTTAGATTGCTATACCCAACTAGTCTTCCTTAAGGTATAAATGATGAATTCATTCTTTTGCTATAATACTCACTGTTTATGTAGTGCTTTCTGGAAGTGTTTATGGCCTGTCTGTCGGGTACAGCTGCAGCTATAAGAAAGGCTGGAGGAGCAGTGCAAAGGTGGTGCTAATCTTGCGGTTGCTAGAACCTGTCTGCCTTAAAGGCTTGCTCGAAATGGATTTAAGTGCATAGTAAACATGCACATCCCTTCACTGAGGACTGCCTGCATGCTGAATTGTACTGCGTGTGTTGGGCTTACTGTAAGAGATTGCCACCTGGTAGGACAAATACATAGTGCACCTCAGATCAAGTAGCAGACTAATCCACCTCTGCAAGAGGAATATAAGGAGATGAGAAACTTGGGACATGTCTGGGCACTTTCAGAAAGAACACTAACATAAATCAACTTTGCTTTTAAAAGAAGAATGTAAAGGTCTTGAGGGTGGGGAAGAGTGACTGAGCTGCAGCAGAGCTTGACTTCATTATTCTCTTCCAGAATGAATCCCTGGAGCGCCAAATGCATGAAATGGAGGAGAATTTTGCTGTTGAAGCTGCTAACTACCAAGACACTATTGGCCGTCTGCAGGATGAGATTCAGAACATGAAGGAAGAAATGGCTCGCCATCTCCGCGAGTACCAGGACCTGCTGAATGTAAAGATGGCTCTTGATATTGAGATTGCCACCTACAGAAAACTGCTGGAGGGTGAAGAGAGCAGGTAAAAATCACATGCAGGCACTTTTCTAAATAGCAGTTACTAGAAGACACTCTGTGCCCATGTCTGACTGTATCCATTTCCTTTTTTCCTTCAGGATTAACATGCCTATTCCAACCTTTGCTTCTCTGAACCTGAGAGGTAAGCTGTTTCTGCTGCTTCAGTTGACAGCTGTTCTATCATTAGCAAAAGAGCCCCGGACAATTTCCTTTAGTATTTGAACTTGTATAAATGCAGTTGTGTGTGAATGTAGCTATAACTACATTATTTGCCATTTCTTAACCTTGGGTGGGAGGAGCACCTTTGTTCCTAGGCACAGATACTTTTAAATATCAGTGTGTAGTGAGCGGTTGCTTTAGATGCCTGCTGAAGATGCTTTAAGCGGAACAGTGAGAAAGATGGAGAAGATTAGCTTATCATTCAGAGCAGGAGATTTCTTCATATATAAATTAGGATTCTGAAAGTAGACATTAAAATCTGTTACTCTTCATTTCTTTGAGAAAGTACTTCATCTAGACTATACTAATAATACATTCTCTTCTGCAGAAACTAACATTGAGTCTCAGCCAATGGTTGACACTCACTCAAAGAGGACACTTCTAATTAAGACTGTCGAAACTAGAGATGGACAGGTTGGTGGCAACTTTATTTCTATCACAGTTGGTTTTACCTTAAAATACTCTTCAAGTTTGTTTACTGGTCAGCGCAGCCGGTATACACTAGTAAGTATTGAGCAGAACAGCATCTGTCAGTCTGAGCTGCATGGCTGAACATACAGATGTAGCAAACTGCTTTTGTGGAAACAAGTGCAAAATTCATCTGATAGTGAAACCTTAAAGGGGCCAATAGTTACCTGTGTAGTGAGTACTTAAGTTCAGCTGAGTTAGCAAGTTCTCAAAAGATTTCTCACACCCAAGGAAAATGTGGCAGTAAAGAGGTACTTGTCTGGGACAAGATATTGCTTTCATACTAAGTCAAAGCTTAATAGTGTCTGCACACTATTTTCCAACTACACCTTCTCATCCAGAAGTGAGAGCTGAAACCCATTTTTTCACATTCTGTGGTACCAGATGTTTGAATTCTACCTCTAAAAAACCCAACAGTCTTCCTACTAAAACTTAATGCAAGTGTCTCTGTTTATCAACAGGTTATTAATGAGACTTCCCAGCATCATGATGACTTGGAGTAAAGCTGAGGTGAAGATGCATACTTATTAATGCAGGAGAAACTCTTACCAGCAAGATTTAAAAAGTCCATGTCTTAAAGGAAGAAACAGCTTTCAAGTGCCTTTCTGCAGTTTTTCCATGAGCGCAAGATTATTATGCTAGGAAATAGGTCTTAGATCTTGCAAACTGACTCTCCCTGAAGGATTAGAGTTTACAATGGAGTCTAGTTTACAAATAGCAATATCTTGTGCTGCAATACTGTTTTTAAGTATCTGAATTCAATAAAACTGCTTTTTCCAGCACAGTATGAGCAACCTGTCGCTACTTCAATAAATCTTTGGAAAATGGCTCTTGATGTGTTCTAATTTGTTAACTTCATGACTTTCTGGAAAGCCGTAACACCATAATGCTGGAATTATTATACGGTTGACATCTAGTACTGGTTGTGTGGATTGCTGTTTTTTCAGTTTAACTAGATAAACTGTCTTACTCATTTACTGCTTAGGTTTTGGAACCAACTAAAATGGACTATAACTGGCAGATGCATAATGTATTATGATATTTCTTATCACTTGAATAAAATGATACTTCAAGCTAATAAAAATTAATCTTGCTTTCATATACTAGTTAATCCAGTTACTAAGAGCTAAGAATGCCCAAAATACCTGAAGACTCAGCTGTATAAAACATAGTAGTTAAGTGGCTGTGGAGTAGTTCACGCAAGCCCTTATCTGAGAAAGCACCTTTCATAAGTTAACAGCTGACTTCATTTTCCAGGAAAGACTAGTTCCCAAAGGCTTGTGTGTATTACAGAAGCTAGATGAGGGCTTCAGCTGGACTGTGGGGTTAGACATAGTGAAAGGGAATGCATGGAGTAATTTGCCTTACTGGTGACTTTGTTCCAGCGTTTAAACCCCTTTAAGAAAAGAAGAGCCACTGTGCTTTGTGTTTTCTACTGAACATCAGCCTAAATGCAGAAGAATGGGGAAGAAAAAGCTCCTATTTGGCCTGCTGTAGTCTTTAAGAGGCAGAAGTGAAAGGTTGAAGTTCTTAGTGAACACTTAGAAGCTTGCTTTTCTTCTGCAGAAAGGTACTTCTCAAATTAACACATAGTCAAAACCTCAGCACAGCTCTTACCCCACAAAAATTGCTACTCTGTTCTGCATTAGTCCTGCAAAGCCTGCTTCTTGTAAGCTTTTACTCAGATGCAATTTTTGTGCAGTAAGTGCAAACTGGAGTTGTTTGGAAAGCATGAATTGCACTCAGTGTTTGTTCATGGTAATGGCAATAGTTCCATACACAGACACTGTCACAAGCACTTGGGACCGGATCTGTAAGAAAAATTGTTTTTCTTACAGATAACTTACTGTTATCCCCATCTGAAAGGGATGAAAACCCCTACTTTTTTCATCCTTATCAGTTCTTCCCTTTGCTCCAGCGCATGACTAACCACATGCAGTGCAGGCACCGGAGTGAGGGGGCAGTAGACTCCACCTTTTTCATCCCAGTTTGCTGCACCAGGTGAAGAGATGCGCAGGGAGGATGCTGAAGCAAGAGGTGGGCAGTGCCTGGGGGGTGCTGCAGCCCTCTTACATCTCAGACGCATGGGTGTCCCGCAGCCTATAAGTAGGGGCCTAGGCGTGACTGCAGGTTTCATCTTTGAATCCTCCAGGGAGAAATGCTGAAGCTGTTCTTCAGCGCAGAAAAGCACCTCATTTTTCAAACAAGGCATGGCAATGCTGTTCCTGCCCCGTTTTTCTCTAGTAAGTGTTCATAGAGGACTTCAGCCTCTCACGTCCACCTCCCAGCAGGCCAGAGGGGAGTTTCCTCTTCCCAATTACACTGCACTTGGGCTGATGTTCAGCAAAGCAAACAAACCTATTTGACTGGAACGTGTGCTTCTCCAGCTTGGTGCTTTAGGTGCTCACCTGCGGGAAAAGTCTTGCACTAGTCCTGTTTGTTCTGGTGCCTTCCACACAGAAAGGCCAGAAGTGACTCCAAGGAGAGTGCCCAGACCCAAGCCTCAGCCACTGCTTGCTGCAAAGTAGAGCAGATTCAATCTGGTCTACAGTGTGGTAAGATAGTCATGTTAAAAAGTGAAGAGTGAACCCAGCCTTCTTCCTGCTGCGGAGGTTACAGACACCAGGTTTTCTACTACCTATTGACTTCCAGAATGATAAAAAAGCACAAACAAGGTTACATGGGAGATGCTTTCTGTGATAGTAACAGCTCTAGGCATGTGCAATAGATAAATTTGAACACTTAATAGGCTCAAGTGTCTACAACCTTTCGGGATAAGAGTGAGATAAGGTGCTGATGTCCTGCCTGTTGCAGACTGCTGAAGTCTTTTTCCTGGATTTGGACACTGAAAAGGTTGGGCCAATGCAAAGTGTCATTTCTTGCAGCTGAAGCAGCGTGTGAGCCCTGGATGGTGGCATCTGGCAGCAGGTGGGCAGGGAGAGTCAGGTCAGGGGACAGTGGGACTGTTCATGGCTCTGGGCAGAGACCCGCGGCACAGCATGCTGCCTGAAATGCACACTGACTGCTGGAGGTTACCTGAAGTGGGATAGTCTTTCAGGTGTTGCTTCTCTGCTACCAGCTATTTGGCTTGCTGCTTTCTGTTGCCTTTGATTGCTTCACCCAGTAGATGAAAGAAGTGACTGTATCAAGCACTGACAGGACAGCAAAGGAGTTATTTCTGGCTCTTCTGTGTTTGGGGTTACTCAGAGCAGAGAGAAGCATGTGGCAGAGCTTTCATTGCTGGGAATAAATACAAGAATAAATAAAAATAAATAAAAATAAAACCTAGTTGCCAAGGGGATAGGAAGATTGCAGGAAACCTCCAAAGCCTGCGCTCTGTGTAAGTGTGTGAGTACCCTCATGGTGGAAAGGAAAGCAGATGGTGACTGTGTGAACTTCTCAGTGTTTGATCTAGGCACACCAGCCTTATGCCTGTGTGTAACCACTGAAAGCTGCTTAGTGCTGAGCCAGCAGCTAACCTCAGAACTGCTGTAATACGGGGCAGCCCTCAGAGTGGCTAGGCACCTTCCTACCCTCCAGTGAGCACCATGAAGCTGCTGCTGTGAGCTTACAGAGCAACCACCACCAAATGTGTGAACTGTACTCACAGTAAACATTACTGATCCTCCAGATAATCGAGTCCTCATATTTAGTTTATTTTGCTTTGTTTATCCAGAATCTTGCCTTCCCTTCCTTTTCTTTTTAATAATCCTGCAAAATATGGAAACTGTTAGCAGGGACTCCATGTTCCAAGCCCCTGGGAACACGTAGCTAATGCATTTCTTCTGCCATCCAGTTTGACTGCTTCAGTGTACAGCAAATATACTTTTCCCTCTCTCCACTGTCTTTCTTCCCCCTTCTGTTTCTTCCTTCTTCCCTTCCTTTAAGTTGAGGAAATAGCTGCAAGACTGCTCTGAGGTTCTTAAAACTTGGTTTACATGTGAGGTTTAAAGGTCACGGGACACTTCAGATGAGGCCTGATGGCAGTACGGTGGAAAGCTTCAGCAGCAGTAGTAGGGTGGTGGCATCACTGTGCTGCATGCTGCAGGGTGCTGCCCCACAGACTGACAGGTGTCTGGGTGCCTCATGCAGAGCCAGGAAAGCACTCAAGGAACTAAGACCTTCAGAAAACTGCTTATAGGGAACTGCTTATTCCAGCCCCAGTGTGAAACCTCCAAATGGGGTCTGAGCCAAATCCCACCATGCCAAGCAGGGTGCCCACACCTGCCTGTGATTAAAGCACTTAGGAGGCTCATGCTAGAAGTCTTATTTTCAGGTGTAAAAGTGGGTTACTAGGCACTTTGGGACTGGTCTGTTCTCCATTAGTCAATTAAAACATAGACTGTAGACTCTCAATCACCTTTAGGCACCCAGTGAGCATGAAGAAACTTGTGGTTGACATCCCTGTCATAGGGCTGCTGGTGGCAGTCACCAAGGACCCATGTGGTGTGGAGATCATGTCCTGCTGGGGCTCACCTGCTCCTGGCCAGGGCTTGCTTATGCCAGCTGTTGGAATCGGAGCTGCTCAGGAGATAAGAATTCCCACATTTGGAGATGATGAGCAGCTGAGTGGCTGGATAGAGAATCCCACTGGTGTCCTAACAGCAGGTAAGTATTCGAGATTTCAATTGCAAATCTTTCCACAGGGGAAGGGAAAGGAAGCCTGGATATTACTGAAAATTTAAAATCATTTGCATACAATAAACTGCTCTAAGAGACATTTGCCTGAGTGCAGCCACACATGCAGAATTAGGAAGTGCCAAAAATAAAATTACATCTTCAATCTTCATTTGGTCCCTTTGTGCTCATGCATAATGCTACAGATTTCAGCTGCAAGTTCATGGACCTCTCCTCATTCAGTGCACAAACCCGACAGCACTTTAGGAATCACCGCTGCTCACTGCTAGAGCATTTTCAGTCCTCCTGCCTGTGTGTTGCCCCAGTTTATCTGGCTTTAAAGAGTCTGACTGTTTAATTTCTTCTGGGCTACCCTCTGCTGTTCTTCAAGGTTCTTCACAACACCCCTGGGGTATTATCAGCCCTGTTTTACACACGGGGCCATGGAGCGCAGCAGTCAAGCTCACAAGTGGAAGCTGACCTTGGGGGTCTGGTATGAGGTTGGTTAGCACTTTAAGGCGCTTACTAATTTCAGGTCCAGGTACTTTCCCAGTCTGGATCTCAGACCAAGTTCCAACGAAATTAAGCTCAGACATTGAGGGCTACCAATGCAAAGCATGGTTTGAGCGAAATTCCCAGCCTTGGCCAGGAAGCAGGAAAAAAATCCAACACCTCCTCTCCAACCTTAACCACAGGACCCTTCTCTCTCTCAACAGCATATTGCATCCTTCATTCAACAGTTCCCTTCTGCTGCAATAAGGTCAGCAATGCTCTTGCCAGCAGGCCCCCTCACAACCCAGCCCAAGTCATTCCCCAAGCTCATGGATGGCCAGCGGTAAAAGCAGCTTATGGGCTACAGCCTGTATCAAACGCAGTGCCTCAGAAAGGGGCAAGTCCACAGCAGCCAGATCCCTGCACAGTGTTAACAGTGTGTAGTAGTTTCCATACAAACTGGTCATTCCAGCGTTTTCTGCCTGTTCTGTTTTCCAGAGACGTATTGCAGCTGTCTCCCTGTGGTGGCTTACACGAACTGCAAGGGGCAGGCAGCCTGCGTGGAGCACTTCTCCTCTCCAGTGGGTCTTAGGCTGCAGTGTACCATGCGGGATGGCATAGCTGCAAAGGGAAGAGGTGCAGCTTCCCCCAGGAATCGCTCTGCAGTTATTCTCTGCTACTGGCTGTGATTCTGAAGCCCTTGAAGATGCTTCAGACTTGGCAGAGAACAAACATGTTGGGGATGAAGAAGGACGGTAGTTGAACCAGGCCAGCAGCCAAGCACTCACACAGCTGCTTGCTCACCCCAGTGTAATAGGGAGAAAATAGGAAAAACAAAGTGAGAAAGTTTGTGGCTGGAGGTAAAGACAGTTTAATGGGTGAAGAAAAGAGGGGAGGGGAACCCCAGGAAAACACAAGGCAATCCCACATCGCCTGCCACAGGCAGACAGATGCACAGCTGTCTCTGGACAATGGTCACCTTGGAAGCCAAAACCCTTCCTCCTTCTTCCTTTACCTCAGTCTTTATTGCTGATGACTGAGCTGATTGAGCATGGTGATGTATAGTAAGGGACATCCCTTTGGACAGGTCAGGTCAGGTCAGCTGTCCCAACTGTGTCTCCTCCCAATGTCTGTCCCAGCCCCAGCCTACTCATTGAGGGGACAGAGTGGGACACAAAGAGAAAACCTTGATGCTGTGCAAGCACCCTTCAGCAACAGCCAAAGCATCAGTGTGTCACCAACACCATTTTAGTCACAAATCCACAGCACTGCAGGAGCTGCTGTGAAGATGGTTAACTCCACCCCATTCTCCAGTAAAAGAATTTAGCAGTGGTTCAGATGAATGTGTGTGTCTCTCTTACCTGGCAGCTGGGTTGAGGCTGCATATGAGGGCTGAGAAGGACCCAGGTTTCCATCTTTCCAAATGAGGAGCAGGATTTTAAGCCCAAATTTCCCAGCATAAGACACTCTACAGATTTTATGGATGTCCAAGAAATGTACATGCTAGAAAAGCCCTGCACTTTTATATAACCAGCTTTATTATACATGGCAAAGTGTACCGGGTGGGTTTGCTGGCTGAAGTGCTCCACACGTGGACCAAGTTTCCATCCCCATCCCTAGCTAGTATTTAAATGCTGTGAAAACACCCTGGCTCCCACCTACTGTAAACTAATTCAGACATATTTTTAAAGCTTATTTTGCGAATTGGACATTGTAATTGCAAACAGAATTTCTGTTCTGACAGTCCTTCTTCAGTGATGCTTGCTGGAGCATGACAGGTTTGCTGCTTCCAGCTTTCCCCAACAGACCTCAGTGCCCTGTAGCTGGGTGGCTGTAGCAGTGCATGCCTGTACCACTCCTGCCAAACACAGCACAAGGCACTTCCTCTGCTGCTTTAAGCTAAAAATACTGGACTGTGATCTAGGACGGGTCTGAAATGAATTCCTGCAGCTGTGGGATATGCCTCTATCCTGGCCAAATCCTGTGCTGATGTTCTGTTACTCTCAAAATGAAAAAGTTGCTTCTTATATCGAAATAGAATTTCTTGCATTTCAGTTCATGTCCATTGCCCCTAGTCCTGTTACTGGATACCACTGAGGAGGGCCTAGCTCTCTGTACTCCCTACATCAGGTGTATACATGTAGATGCAATCCCCTTGAGCCTTTTCTTCTGCAGGCTGAAGAATCCCAGCTCTCTCAGCCTCTACTTCTATGTCAGATGCTCCAGCCCTTCATTTTCTTTGTGGCCTTTGGCTGGACTTGCTCCAGTGCATCCATCTCTCTTGTATCGGGGAGCTCAGAACTGGACACAGCACTGCAAAGAGTTTTCATCAGGACTGAGCAGAGAGGAAGGATCACATCCTGCAGAAAAACTAGCTCCTCCTGTAATCTTAATAATCCTCACCAGTCTTCCTCTCATTTTAGTTCTGCTATAATCTATTTAAAACAAGGTGACTAAGACAACAGGCACTTTTCAAGACGTGCAGCACAAAGTGACATAATGGGAACTTCTATTTTGTGCTCAGTTACCTTCAAAGTAGGTAAAAATATCCCACCTACTTCTTTGATCACTGGGCTGATGCTTTAAGAAAGTTATTCACAGTGACTCAAAGACCTATTTCCTAAGGACTAGGAGCTGCGAGGTTTCTTTTCTCCCATACTTGCCACCACTGACATAAAATTTTATCCATTGTTTGATTGCCCAGTCATCCAGGACTGTGATATCCTTCTGCAGCTTTGAGCTTGGTATTAATACTGATTGCCACTAATAATTTTGTACCAACTGAAAACTTTTGTCAACCTACTAATCATCCTTTGCTAGGTCACTGAGGAATGTATTGAGCAGTAAAGTCCAAATACTTGTGTGAGCCCAGTGCCAGCTTCCTTCCACAGTGAAGGCTCTCAGTTTTTTCTTCCATCATCTCCTGCTTTCTAGCTTAAAATAGGGAGAACCTGCCCTTTGTATTTCTCAGGAAACCGCAGTGATCATTTTGAAAAAGCTTTTGACAAAATCCTCTGTCTGCATCACCCTTACCCACAAAGCTAGTGAAATGCTATAGATATTTCCACCAGATTCAGGAGGCAGGACTTCCTTGGGTAAAAATGCATGTGGAATCCTACCCAGCACGGCTGCTCTTACAGTTCCTCCTGATAAAACCTTTTTTATTACAGATTTATTTCTCTATAGATTTCAGCATCACCCTGGAGCCTTTTTTAAAGAGTCTGAAGTTATAATGGCCATTAGCTATCCCTCTGACACCAGACACATTGCAAGTAGCAAGCTAGCAGTTTCATGCTGAGTTACTCCAGAGCCATTTGATGTTTGCCATCCTGTCTTCTTACCTGTCAATGTACCGTTTTGTTTCAAAATCTCTTCAGTTTGAGATTGTTCTTCATCTGTCACAGGGGACTCTTTCACCTTGTTCTTAATTAGCTGTGTTCAAGCCAGTTTTTTTCCTATGGCCTTATCTTTGCTGAGTAATTCTATCTCTTGACTGTCTCACTTGACTGAATTTCTGGGAGACATCATGGTTTGGATGTGTCTGAAAGTGGTTTCTATTAGCAACTTGTCTCTCGAACTGGTGTTTGACTCATCTTGCTGGACATTTACTTTTCATTTGCAAGGTTTTCCCATTTGGACAAGACTTTTTCGTCAAGTTTTAGTAGTTCCCTTCACTGTCTTTTTTAATTGGGCTGAGGTTTTTGAGAGGTTTTTTTCTTTTCTTGTTCTTTGTAAGAGGCTTTTCACAAGCCAGTAGGCAGTTCTCAGTTTAACACGGTATCACAAAAAGTCTCTTTGTGACTTCCCAGAATTTTCAATCTTTTAGCTTCTTTTTTTTTTTTTACTTCTTTTTTATTGCTGTCCACATTTGAAGCTCCCTTTTGAAGTTCTGCTTGATTGAAATGGACTTTTGGGGTTTTTTTCCTTCCTGGCTTGATTTCAGTACATGCAACTGCTACATCATCTTCACCACTAACCTCTTCACTTTCCACACAGGCTGTAAAGTGTTCCTCTCCCTCTGTCCTTTGCAAGAAATGGTCTTAGTATTTCTCTCCTTTAACCCATAATTATCTAGCCACCCTTTCCTTTAGGTAGTGAAGCTCCTACGTACCTAATCAAACTTGGAGCAGTTGCTTGAACTTCATAGCATCTATTTCAGACATGAGAAGAGCTTTCAGATGAAAGCCTTTCAATTTCCCACAACTTTATTAGATGGACTAATAAAACACAGGGCCCCTATCCACGAACCTTGACTTGACTGTCATCAGATGAACCAGCACTCCCCACACGGAGTCCTGGCACCATCTGTCCCATCCTACCTCCCCCAGCCATGGACTTAGTGTGGAAGGATAGCTGGGGCAGCCTCAGCCCAGGGCACCCATGAAGAAGGAGGTGCCTGATGTAGAGGGTGTCTGCCCTGATCAGGAAGAACAAGCAGATGAAGCCTTCCCTTGCTTGTGATGGTTCTCATAGTGCTGCAGCTCTCCAGGCTGGCTGGTATTTGCAAGCAAAACAACAGACATCACAGGCTTCTCACAACAGATACAGTCCTTTAAATTCCTTATCATCGGACTCCGGTTGGAGAGTTGTACTTTGCTACTTCACACTTTGGGATAAGTTGACATTAAGGCAAGGTATCGTGTGGGTAAAATACTACATATATAAATTCTGCAGGGTTTATTTGCCTGCGGTCTGGACAGAGCCCGCTGGGGCTGTTAAGGGGGTGAGAAGGAGACAGCAGCAATCCAGGCAGAGGAGGTAGAAGTGCCACAGGACTCAGAAAAGAGATTGGCATAGGCTTGGTTATAAAAGGTTTTGAAAACCACTATTTTATGCATGAGACAAAGCAGAATACTGGGCTGGTCTTCTACCTTTGTTCAGTCTCCTTTCTGTGTACACAAAGCAATTTCAAATAGATGATTTGCTTTTCATCTCACAAATACTACTTCTGTTCATCCAAGAAGTCCTTCCCCAAATGCACCGTGTATCATTAGGGACCTGCTCTGCACTCCAAATGTTTTTTTCATGTAATAAATACTTGACATTTAGAAAAATCACTTCTAAATTTACACAGTGCAGAGCTCACAGTTTGAGATTACCCTCTAAATACCCTCAAGTGCCAGGCACATAAATAAATATCTTTGCAAATAGATTCTCATTTATTAGTTTTGCAAGTGTATTTTCACTTCTTGGGGATGGATGATTACTGCAGGAGGAAAGAAACAGCTCCAGTTGAAATTAAATAGGAAGAAAGTGAAGGAGAAAGGCTGATCAAAAATGTTAAATTCTCTCCTTGTTCTTTTGATTTGTTTTTGATCTTTGTAATTCAAATTTCATAATAGTGCTACTATGCATCTAATCTGTCTAGATGTGCTTTATGTCACGGCCAACCAAGCATAGATCAAGCTGTGAAACAGCAGCAAGAGATAAACTGCAGTTTTTAGGGTGGAAAAGCTTTCTGTCTGCAGTTCATACATGGTCTCCATCATACAGAATATAACTGGGTCTCAAGGTGAGGTGTATTTACCCCCCCTAACACTACTGCAGGATGATCAAGCATTGCTGTCCCCATTTTGAAGAGAAAGTAGCAGATGTGCTTGGCTGTAGAGAAATGAAGGGACCACTCTCTGCTCTCTCACAGAGAGATTAGAAAGGAAAGATCCCTACAAAGGCATCCTTCCCTCTGAACTGCAAAGTCTTGCCTCATTTCCAGGTGCGTGGAAAGGAAAGAAAAGATTCCTGATGGCCACAAATTGGTTAGCATCCCTTCTCACCATCATAGAAGACCGGAGGATGGTGCCTGTGCTGCCGAGGCTGGAGTACTGATGCAGTTAACAGCACCATGCAAAGATACGATCATGATCAGTGAGCAAGGTGACCCTTTCATTTACTTTAGCTGTCAGAAAACTAAACTTCTTGTTCAAGTTGTCTCTCTGTTGTCAGCTGAGACACAACGGCACTGTGCTGGATGGGATAAAGGGCCCGTTTTCAACAGTCCACTGGCTCCAAAAGAAGGCTGTATCAGACCAGATGGTCAGCTTGAGGCAGGTTGTATAGCCAGTCTCCTCTTCAGCACAGGCTGAGCCTTAGTGGCCAAAACCACAAGGGAACAGGGATCCTTAGATGTGCTCAGAGGCTGACGGCCTTCAGCTCAAGTACTTTCTGTGTTTTTCCATGAAGTCTATGAGTCAGGAGCAGAGATGACCATGACAATTACAGACTTTTGGTTTGGGGTGGATGTGCCAAAACATTGTGTCTTGGTCAAATCATCACTTCAGTGAAACTAAAATAGTTTGTCATTTTTTTCTGGCAAATGGCAGATGAAGCCATGTGGAAGAGACTGAGTGTGGAGGTCCTTGTGAGCACAGAATCATTGCTACTTTTGCTACTGCCTACCTCTTTCTGTAAGCATGGATATCTAGATTCAAGGAATACGCTGCCCAGTCAAGCTTCATGACATCCTCTTCATTAGTGTTGTATTACATTGAGAACTGGCTATTACTTACCTCCAGTTTTTGTTCTCTTAGGAAGATCTAGCCCATGGGTCCCAAAGCCCCTCAGATTCATAGTTACTTTATGTCTTGCTAATGATTTATCCAAGGGAAGCAGTGACAATCCCTATGTGAAAGCAGTTTTACTTGCACTGCTAGACTGCAGAACTAAGCTAAAACCAATCGGATTAAGCTACTTTTAATAAATCTATTCAGGGCTGTGCAACAGTTTGAGTACACAAATCCAGTAGTGATTTCAACAGTGAACATTTGATAAAGAGCTTTTACATCCTGATTAACTTCTTGTGCCTGTGAAAATTTTTCAGAGATCAAATAAATGAAGCTTGCTATGTTTGTTATTTGCAAAGGTACAGATTATTTCAGAGAATCCTTATCAACCTGGTCTCATTATATGCTGTCTCTAAGTGATGCTCAGCTACTTAGCTACCGTTTCCCTGGTCATGACGTGTAATGCCTGGGTGTAATGATCAGGCCATAGACAAGTCCATGACTTTGTATGAATAAGGCAGACAGCAGCTCAGTCTGGGGCTGTACCTGCATTTCACCGACACTGTCCCTTAGAGCGGACCACTGAACTACAGACATCACAGCCCAGCTACTCAGCCCACTACTCTCTTTATAAATCAGGGAATCTTTATATACCCCCCAACTACTCTCTTTATAAACCAGGGAATCTATGGCATGATTTATCACATCCTAATGTAGATACCTAAAATAAGCCAGATGATTAATTATTCTCTACTTCCCTCCATAGATCATAAAGGGAACCTACAGTGATGACTTTCAACTACAGTGATGGTATCTGCATTCCACCTTTGGTGTCAAAATATATCTACTTCAGGTCACTGTTAGACTACACAGCACTGAACTCCTGCGCTGGGCCACATCCCCAACTCTTCTTTTTCTTTTCCCCTGGTCTGAGGTCACTTTGCAGTGATCTTCCCTCTCAGCTGATCTCTTGCTGTCTGGCTTTTGAAATTAATATCCTCAGCAAATGATTCAGCTCCTGTGGAGCACATACAACACAATCAGTATAATTACTTCATGTCACACCTCAGTTGTCACTTCACTTAAATGGACTGCAAGTAAGATGAACTTGAAAAGTGCTCTAAGTTAATGTTCTCAGAGTTTCTATTTTAGACTCTTCTGAAAGATGTTAAATATATTCAGAAAAGGAGATTTCATCCTAGAAATTATTATCTATATTATAGCAGAGGGAACAGGGCCAACAGAGTTCAGAGCTCTATGATTAACACACTGTTAAAAAACTTTCAGTGTAGATAGAGAAAGGGTAGGACAGGGTAGGACAGGAATGATGGGACTGACCTAATAAGTTTAGGTGTTTATGATGTAAAAATTTATATATGAAGTAGTTACCCTGACTATGAAGAAGCATTCTGTTCTACTTCATAATACAAGTCAGCCTACCTTGAATTGGAGACTGTGGCTGGTGAGATGAGTTACAGGCAATTTCCTTCTGCTGCCAAGAACATTACCGAGGCAGCAAACTGAGCTCAACTCCTTCCTCTCCTATGGGTGATTCAGACCCATGGTTCTCAATTGCCTGGCAGGAGTCCTAGGCACCCAGCTGCTGGGGGGCTCTGGTGGGGGTCAGTGGCAGCCAGCAGGAAGTGGCTATGCCTGAGAAGAGAAAACACGGGGCTGCAGCCTGCTCCTGAGGCCCTGTCTGGGCTTATGGCAGGTTTTACACAATGCAGGTTGTTGAAGGCGAAGGATCTGTTTTAGAGAGGCAGTTCAAATTGAGGGGCTGTTACTGCATATTTTTATGCTGTCAAAACTCCACACATAATACAAGAGCAATTATTGCCCTTACAGAGGAGAATAAAAGCTAAACAAAAGCAAGTAATGCCCCTGCAGGTTTGGAGTTACACAAGCAGCACTTCACTCAGAATTCAGTCAGATTGGTTTTGCCCCAAAACTCTCTCAGAATACCTAATAAAGTAATTTTGAAGACAAAAGTTTTTCCATTTCTATTACTTATATCCTTTTCCCAGCACATCCAGCATTTCTTTCTCCATCGACAGTGGCAGCACATGAGTTTCTGCACCAATTCAGCATTGGTTCCTTACGCTGCAGAAAACAGACAGCAGCTTAAATTCAGAGAGTGCTGTGCTCTCGCTTTTCTCACTTACATGATAAAAGAGTTTCATCTGCATTTGTATACTTAAGAGCTAATGCTTTCATTATGGTATCTCCATTAAGCAGATGGTTTCATCTATCAGTCTGCACAGGCTGTGAGACTTCACCACTCCTATTCACTATTAATTGGGTCTGGCCGCAGAGTGAGGATGACACAAACACTTGATACAGGATGGAAGAGACAAGCTAAAACTGAGAGATGCATCTCCAGCCCCAGACACATTCAGACACCAGAACAGGGGCACACCGGGATCCTTGAGGAGGAGGCGGTCTCCCTGCTCTTCTAAAAAAGCTGATGATTGTCCTCAGCCCATTTGGCTGAGACCATGACCCCAGCTCCCCTCACGCACTGCCATGGCTGTGGGTCCATTCTTTTCTCCTGGACTAACCCAATGTCCTCATGTTGTAAGGTCTTCACACGACACTTTTTACCTAACAGCATTTTGAGGCAGGAAGAAACCTAACCTGGCTTTGGACAATCTTGTTGCTCCTGGGAAAATTCCTTCTTAACCTCTTCTAACAGCAGTGGCCATGTGTTTCCCATAGCAGGAGTGCCATCTTCATGGGAGATGCCCTGCCCCTAGCAGAATGGTGTGTGCTTGATGTGATCAGAGGTACTACAGCTGTTTGACAAGCATAACCTCAGTGCATACTCCTTCTGCTCTCCTCTTGCCCAGCCAAACTTTCCCAGACTCCTCCCCTTCCAAGCAGGGGATGAGGAAAAGGCAATGCTTTGTTTGGGGCAGCACTCACTTATTCTGTACCTGGACCGAGCAGCCCTATCACCAGGCAGTGCTGCAATAAATAACACGTAGCTATTTATCAGCTAAGTATTTGAGACGGTTAATCTTATTCAAAGACACTTCCTTTCCACAGCAGAAATCACACTTTTGCTTTAGAAACTGCTCTGATTATGTGGACCCATTTGCATCTGCATCACTCATATGCAATTCCAGCTGTCAGCACAACGAACAAAAGAAAATCCTTGCTTTTGATCATCTATGAAAGACTCATACTATACGGGAAGAAGGAAGGTCACAAAGATCCAGATCTTAATCTTTGGGCAGAAGCCACTTGGTGGTGTGTGAGGCCAAATAAAACCCTTCAGTTTTAATCCTCTGTCTGGCTGTAATAAAATTTGGCAATTGCAGTTCAGTCCCTAGAGGGCCCTAAAGGATAACAGTCCACATCACAAAGCAGCTGCATGTACATGTTTGACCTAATTGGAGGAAACAATGGACTTCTATTTGGAGATGTCACAGTAAGCAGCACAGAAACTATACGGCCTTCTTCTGGCCAAAATTAAACACTTTGAGGGAAGATGATTTATCTGAAATTCATCTGTTTGAAATTTGTTCACTCAAGTATCTGTGTATGTGACCAAAACCTATAATAAGAAAAAAATCCATATAATCCACTAAAACATATCTAGAGGTCTATACCAGATGCACATTTACTAGACATGTACCCATGGTCAGTATTTGTACGAAAAACTTCTGTATCAGTTGTTTAATATTTTCAGTTAATCACTGTTTCAAAGTATTCAGTTACTTTTAGAGATGGTTTTTGAAGGTAATAACTATTTTTATTGTTTGGTTCCTTTCCTTGTTTGCTTTTTCTTCAATAAATAATTTAAAAAATTATTTGAAGTTATTAGAAGTAACAAAAGAAGACAGTTAACTGTGTGGAACGGAAAAGACTGCAATTACATGGAAGTATTGTTTAAGCAATATATATTTACACATGCACACCTCCCCCATACCTGTTTTAAGCACAGCTCGCTTTTTTCCTTCTACAATTTTAAGGACCCATCTGTATTTCTACTGTCCGTTGCTAGCACTGCTGTAGAGGAATCAGACTAATGCATTTTCTATGCTGCTGTGCCTCAGGAGACATGTTTTTAATTGTTAACTCTCAGGAATTCAAAAAAGAGAAAAATAAATCACAATTATGCCTAATAAGTCTTTATTTCCAAACAGAAACTGCAAAAATATTCTATTACAGAACAGGTAACAAGTGCAGAATTCTAAGTACGTGTTTTAACAGTGAAACCATTGCCTCCTTGACAAAAAAATCATTAGGCACTTACAACATGAAAACAAAGTACAAATTAAATCAGCCGTAACAGATGACTCAACAATACAAATTCATCTTGATTTTCTGTAATAAAGCACACACACGCTTGAGGGGCTTTCTGTGCCTCCTCCTAAATCCTGCGCAGAGACACTTCTATGTTACACTGCACACATTCTACTCGGACAATATCAAGTTCACATCTGAAAACATAAATAAGTTCAGCAAACAGAAAATCTGAGAGAACCTTTTTGGGAACAGCAGTAGCAGAGCCTACACTAGCAGCTTCACGCAGAGCCTGGCGCATGTGGAGGAGCACAATTATACCAGCTCCAAGGGGGGATAAGCTCTGCTTCCACAATTGCATTGAAAAGAATGGAACCAAGATTAATGCACACATTTTAAGAGACAGTGAAACCTCTGGGCAAAAGCTATTATGGAAACTTTATTGAATTACCTTTTTGACACGTGGAACAGTCTCTGAAATAAAACCATGCATTTGCCATCCCTTAGGAGCAGCCCTGTGTAGAACCTCTCCATTCTCCCACCTTCCCGCTTGCAGATCTTGAACTAAATCAGAAGCAGAGGTGGCCTCTCAGACCCACCTTAGAAACGTTCATCTAAGAATCAAGTGTCCAAATGACTAACGAAAGTACCCATTGAGAAATCAGTCAGATGATACCCTTAAAAATGATTTTGGGTTGTACCACTAGTTTTTTAGGTGACATTATGTAACTTCCCCCACAGTCAACTCTGGTAGCATAAAATAAGAATATCTTAAATAATTTTAATTAGAACCTCAAAGAAAAAAAATATTAAAAATATCAACATAAAGAATATATATGAAGCTACTATATAAAATGTGCATATCAAACATGCGGAAATGTCAGCTGCTAAACTTCTGTTTTGTGAGAATTTAAGAATGGGTTTGCACCATAAGCACTAGCAATAAATACACCAAGGAGGTGTCCTTAGGGACTCAGCTCACAGCCAAGCCATGAGCTAAGAAGTCCAGCAGGCTGTTTAACTACAGACTTGCTGAGAAGAAGCTCCTCTTGTCAGCGACTAAAGTGAATCATGAGGAATTCAAAACCAGCAATATTGTCTTAGACTAGACTATCTTGTCACAACCATTAGCATGATCCATTCTAATGGCATCTTGCTACGATACCATGAATTCATGGTGGGATCATTAAATACTTCCACCATGCAACTGAGTTTTGTCCCTCACTGGAGAAAAGAGGGATAAAAAAAAAGACAAGGCACAGCAGTACCAGGTGCAGCAACAAACACCGATGTATTGCTGAAGCTCTGTCACGATTTAGCAAAGGACAGCTTTGACTATTTACTTGATGACATGAGGATGTCACTGCTTCTTGTATTTAACAGGTAGGCTGCTTTCATCCTTAAACCAGTATTTGCCAACACCCACCACAAAAGGGCAGCTATTGCTCGCACACACAGGAACGTGAGCTCAGCCAATTATACATCACAGTATGAAGTCTACTCCTTGGTCTACAGCAAACCCAAGCTGATGTACTCCCATCGTGTTAAGCTCTTGTCATATTGCTTGAACTTGCTGGACATGGAGAGCATACTGACAGGCTGCTACCCCAGCTGGCCCCAGGGTCATTCCCTTGGTGAGCCAGCATTCCCAGGATAGGAGGTATTCTGAAATGCAACTTTATGAAAGGAGACCACTAAGTAACTGCAATAGTTCCTCTGTCTAGTGGCATGCTGCAGATTGTTTCATGCTCTACTAGACCAGTATGATAATTTAGAGCCAATTAGGAAATACTTATGAAAGTCTGGAACAAAGTTTAATAGATATAAATCTGCCCAGTCATTTGTGCTGTAGCTGAGAGGCCAAAATGATTTTTCCACAGTACCCTGAGAAATCAGCAGCCTTTGAAACTTAGCTGTCCAGAAGCTCAGAGAAGGATGATGCTCCTGCCTAAAATGATAGAACTCAAAATCTAGAAGGCCAGGCTTTATATGGTAAATACACATCCCTTTGTCACTGTTCTTGGCTAGCAGACCTAGAGATGAAAGAGATCAGCTGCTTAAGTACCACAAGAGGAAGGATTACCTGGCCATGAATATATATATTAACTAACAAGCTCATGAGTAAAACATCTGCTGCTTCAGAGTGTGCAGTAAATGGCTATCAGCTGTCTGAAACAAATCTCTTTCAGAATACAGCTCTCCTCAGAATATTCCTTGGGCTTGATCTCTCACAGACCCCTATATATATATATATATATATACACACACAAGTAGACGTGTGTTTTGTGGACCTGAGAGTCTCTCATTATCACATGAGAGTGAGTGACAGGACAGAGAAAGATCTCTGGGTCCAACGTTTCTAAACCCAGATTGCCAAGTCAGGCTGTAGTTACACCACAGAGCCTGAGCAGGCTCAAGGTCTAAGTGACCAATTAACCCAGACTAATTTATCAATCCAGATACCTACACTGGATAAAATCAAATAATACATAACAACAATAATATTTTACTAGTAAGCTGGGGAGCCCACAGAAGGTGCCAGGCCACCTAGATAATTTATTTTCCTGTATCACATAGCACAGAGAATTTCACTCTGACTCAAGCACGGCAACATGTTAGAAATCTCACTACTGTACAAATGAAGGAGAACTGGTCTCAAAAACACTACACCTTGAGCAGCTCTGTTCTCTGCAGATGCTGTTGGAGATGCTGGGATTAGAAGAGACCGAAAGCATAGATGTGCTGAATAATGAGCAAGTGTATGCAAGTTTACTGTTAGCGGACTGAGAAATAGTATTTACAGACAACAGGGTTTTTTTTACAGTTATCATTTCTGAACCTGCTGGTGGTGAACAGCTTGTTAAAATGACTGTAATGGGAAAGAGAGAAGAGGGAGCAATAATCAAACAGTTTAGGTGCCTACAGTCCTTAAATGGTTTCTGTCACCACAGGGAGAGACGGATTCCTGCCCACCAGAACAGCCGCTGTGCTGTTATTTCCCCTTGCAGGAACCCATCTCTCCCCAAGAGATGCTACCTTCTGGACTTGACCAAGGTTTCAGGGGACCACTGGGCCTATCCAAGAGCTGTCAGGTAACAAATGGCACCTAAATATGTCCCTACAGTCCCACCTGCATGGTCTCACCACCTCCTTGGCTTTGACTCTGAAATTCCTCTGGCTTTGTTGGCATGAATCAATTTTATTCCTTTTGTTGCCATGTCAGGTTTTTTCCAGCTCAGTGTGCCAAACCAACTTAGTGTAGGATCAGAGAGGAGCCAAAGATGGCATGAAGGAAGTGCCACAGTGCAAGAATGAGGACTGGACTGTGAGCCAGCCATTACAGCTAAAGTCACTGTGGAGCTACAGCGCAATTTTAGCACCTCCAGTTATGCAATGTGACTATCCCACCATGCTGCCTTCCTTGAGATGTAAGCAGAGTCATTTAAAGTATGTTTTACTATGCTGCAAGCATAGCAGCATTTGATTCATAGGCACGTAAACTCCCTAACAGACACTAAACAGGACTACATAATGCCCTATGGAGGGAAGAGAAATAACCAGCCTGAGGCAGCACTGGATCCTAAAGGAAGATGTAACATTAAAGATTCAGAGGAGAAAAAGGAAGAACAGCAGCCAAGCAGGCTTTAATCTAACGATGCTGTAAAGCAGTCATGTGCAAGGACACTGTCAGCCTTTGCAAAGGTACAGTGGAACTATTAGCATGTTGTCAGTGTTTCTATCTTTAGACAACGATTTAATATCAATATTCTTTCCACAGCATGTGACAAACTGGAGGCCCACAAACCCTAAAAATTATTATTCCTCATGTGAAGTAGAGGGAACTGAAAGGCCCTTCCTAACCTTTGGTCATGAATTCTTAATCAAAACTGCACTTGGCTGAGTCTTGCAAAAGTGTCATAAACATTCCCAGCTAGGGAAGGGACTCAAGATCCATTTATTCACCATTAACCTGGCACAGATGTAAAATCAATGAGAAATCATAGATGTGAAATAAAGAATTTATTTGGCTACCTGGAAAAACATCCTTTCCCGCAGTGAGTGTGCTTCACCAAGTCTTGATCAATCTCACTATAACCTGTCACACAGAAATGCCATTAGGTTGCCCGGTCTGTGCACAGATTAGCAAGACCTATCCACCAAGCACACAGCAGCAGTAGCTATAATAAAGCCAAGTGCAAGGTCTGCACTCCTGTGAAGTGGATGCTACTAGCATCTCATAGGAACTTCATGTCTGGAGCAAGGCCTGAGAAACCTACATTAAAAACAGGTTCTTAATCTAAAGTCTAATAAAACATATTTTCATTCTATGAGGAGCTAAGAGTATTGGTGGGAAAGGGTAGGAAAGGTTAACAATTCCTCCACGCATTTCTTGTTAGTCCTGCGCTCCACACAAATCACTGAGAGCTTTGAGAGCACAGAGATTCAGGGCCTCAGGTCAATGACAAGTTTAAACAGTGCTAAAAAGTCATAGTGTCTGTCCATGCTACAGAGCTTCCTGTTTGCTCTCATTTGTGAGTGCTACATCACACTCCTTCAATTAAGACCTCTTTCCATTAAGGAAATTAGAATAGTTTCCTTCTTTGGCTAAACTTCTTTTAAAAAGTACTCCAGTAACCTTTCCAGCAACTAGTACATGTGTGTTATTTATAACATAGCTGCACAGAAATGGTCCAGACACACAACTTCATGGTGTGTCATGGTATGCTGTATACATTTATATGAGATAACAAAAGACACTTAAAACTAACAAACAAATGCTATTGAAAGAAGTTGCTTCTCCACTGCAATTACATTTCATTTTCTCCTCTCCACATCTTGTGCTTACACACAAACAGGTTTTGCCACTTCAGCCACTGAGTAGTTCATTGAATTTAATCTGAGCAATGAATGATACCCTTTGCATCACCTCTACATGCACACAAAGCACTTGCTATTGTTCTGGATACAATGAAGGATCCTCAGTCTCTAAAAGATGTATGAATTTTTCCAAGTCAAACCATGTAGCTTCTACACAGCCATCTCATTGCACTGTGCTAGACTGGAACAAGTCACAGTCCTTGCCTGGACAGAGGTGCATCTTTGTCTCTCTGGATAAAATACAATGTGGTTCTCCTCAACCTGTTTGCATCACCCAGAGAACAACTATGTCATATTGCACAGCTTCCAACTACCAACACTCTGGGATAGTCTGTGTGCGCGATTTATGGTATAGGAGGAGCATTTTTGGGAGCACATTTATTTTTGATCTACAACTAGGACTTGCAGTAGGCAATCACCCCTAACACTCATAACATGGATGTAGGGTCTTGCAGCAGCCAGCTCTCTGCACATGAGCAGCAGATGCCTATTGCCAGAATTTGGCACAAATTTCACTGCTGGTGACGACAAAATGTGGATGTGTGGTGCTGGAACCATAACAGATCACAGTAAATCAAACCCTTGTGCTCGCCTCTTTCAGTCACCAGCTGGTAACACAGATGTACTCATCAACTGTGTTTCTGTTAAGAGCCCTACTGATATTCAGAGGTCCACTCATGTATTAGTGGTGTCATTCAATGCCCCAAAGCACTACCTACTTTTTAAAAACCTTATTTTAAAAAATCTACTTTATTGCTGGTGTATACAGCCAGGAACTATGGACACTTCTGCTTGGGTAGGAGTAGTATTGGATTCTGATATCATTACCTTGGAAATGGATCAAGATGCTTAATGTGCCTCAGCTAAGAGACCTGGACCCATACCGATTGATTCTAATACTTTCAGAATTATTTATGTGATTACAAAACTGCTGCAAGGTAAGCCTGCAAATATTACAGTATAGAAATGCTCTTGCGAAGTATCAGTTTAAAACATTTTTTAACCTTATTTTATAAGGTTTGATTCATCTAAATAGGATTTTTCTTTGCAGATACAATCCTCAATGAGTGGAATATTGAATGCTCTTTAAATCACTTGATTGGGGAATTACTGCTACAGTGGCAAAACGAGTTTTAGTAAACATTTGACAGTATCTGTAAAAAGCAGCAGGACACTATATTTGAATTGATCTTTCAAGACTCTCAGAAAAGCTACTGAAACTGAGCTTACAGTAGCTGTTCTTACAATTTCTTGTTTGGTTGGGGTTTTTTTCTGCAGGAAAACAAGCAATAACATACAAGCAGCCATAGCTAGGGCAACAACTGCTCATGGTAGCTCCTGTAAATGTTAATGTGATTCTTTCCACTGGGCTGATATTTCACTTTCTCTAGTTGCAGGATGTTGCTCCCCGGGTATTCTTGGACCATCTGGAAACTTAAAGCACAAGAACTGCATTGGTTTTAAATTAAGAGACTGTAGGATCTCTCCTCATATGTTCTGGTATAGGAGAAGAGCTTGGGGTTGACTGTAAAAGCAACATTCTTCTAATAATGCTTAATGCAGTTTCCTTATCTGTAGGTCACATACTGGTCCAAGCTATGCTGGGTGAAAAAGAAGTAGAAGAAATGATAGGTTTGGTACCTATCATTTTTCTAATGAATGGTCCATCTCATATGTCAGCCGAGATACAGAGCTGGGATTGCAGGAATGTGTGCAAAGGCATGTCCTACCAAGACTCTGGGGACTGCAGCATGGAACCTAGTTCATTTTTCTCATTTGCAGTTGAACTGGACCTTAGATAAAAACACAAGCAAGAAGACGGGTTTAAAAACAATTATACAGCTCTGGTCCTTCAAACACTTGTTCACAAAATTAACATCACTCACATGAGTGATCTCATTAAAGCCACAGCATTATCTATTGCCCACAAAATGAAAGCCCATAAACCACTTGACTATCTCCAACCTGGGGGATTTTTGAATCTGTGCACCCTGGAACAAGCTGAGAATGACATGGCTCAGAATTAATTACTCCACTGTAAGTCTTCTCATCACCTTTCTCATGTAGACAAATGCTAGTGTTTATAGGATCAAGTTCTTAATTGAAAATTTCCACTGCCAACTGATGCAGCTACCATACAGAGACTATTGCCTGTATTACATGATACTAACAAAACCAGAGATCTCACGTAAAAATATTTTAATATCCTTTAAGAAGCAAAACATGATGAAGGTCACATATTGCCACCATCCTGAGGTTGTGCTTTGCTGCAATTAAACCAATAGGCAGGATTTTCAGAATTTCCCAAATAAATGTTAGTTTGTATTTAAAAAAAAAAAGATTACTCAGAATTCAGAAATGTAGCAGTTGCTGCGTGAAAAAAACACTTCCTTTTCTCAAGTGTAAAATGTTTCTCTATTGTAATAACGCAGCTTAAATCACAAAAATCACATCAGCTCAAATCCAACACTGAACTGCTGAGATACACACAAATTGTCTCCTTAGGATCATCACCCTGAAATTAAAACAATAAAATATGTTATTGATATTTCTTGTACAGCAGGAAAATAGCTTACTATATTCAAAATAAGCTAAGAGCTTAGTCTTCTCCGTGTGCCTTTCATCTTCGGCATCTGCTTTTTCATCCTTATTTCGGACTGGGAGTCTGTGACATTTATTATACAGCACCACAGGCTCACGAAATTCTCCTGGGTAAGCTGGACTGCTAGTGCCCGATTTAGCTTTAGTATCTGCTCTTTCTAAAGGAGCACTTCTTCATTAGAAGACCCCCAGAGCTGTTCACTCTTATCCCACCTGCACCACCCTTTTCAGACTTCCTAAGATAACCAAGGCTGGCTCTAACCAGTATCTTCATGGGACGCTTCCACTGTTAATCTATGGATATGTTCTAAATTCATTACCTTAGTCTTATTTGAAATAGCTAGAGATTGAATTATTCTGTTTCTTCAACAGGCTAGTTCTGCTGTACAAAACCAAACCCTTCTAGATCTCTAAATATTTTTTCATTTGATTTCAAAACTAATATAAATTCAAATTTGCTTTAATCTATATTTTTCTACTCTGGTGGATTGTAACTAAACCAGAAGCAACTTATCTCCACTTGTTGCATTACTGACATTACTCTTAACACTTAAAATCAGCTAGTGGCAAAAGTACGTGCTTAAAAGCTATACTGCATGGGCACTACAGCAGAAGACCTTTCTTTCAATGTTGTATACATCTAATAATTTCATGCTGGATAATATTTGCCCAAGTTAAGGACAAGCTGAAATTTGGCTGCCTGATAGGAACCCAGAGGTGTCCTAATTTTTAAAATGTGGTATCATTTTTCTCAAGGTAATTAAAAATTAACTGTAGGGCAGTTCATATTTCTCTAGCTACACTGAGACACCACAAGCACAAAAGAATTTCAGCAGAATTTCAGCTCATGCTGGCATCCTACTGTTACATAGATGGGTTATTTATAACAATTATATTTATAAATGGGTTATTTCTAACAGTATTTATCACTTATTTGGATTGCAGCAACTTTCAAGATTAAAAAAGATAACATGCTGACAGAGTTTGGAACAAAATGATTCTCTTTGATGTTAATTCCCGAGGAATTAAGCAGGCAGCCCCCTGCTTTACAGGATACTGCCATGCTAGCTCCAGCTTGAGTGGAGGGCTGCGCTGCTGCTCTGTCAGAAATAGCTGTCTTTTAATCATCTGGTTGGAATTAAAAAGCCCAGACCCAACTTTTACTTTCCAGGTAAGATACAAGCACACTCAGTCGAAGGTTCCGCAGTTCTCACTCCTTAACCACGACCACACCTCTGCTCAGCCTCTCCTCCTTCAGTCCTTCTGCTCAGACAATTGAACACTATTCTCCCAGGTTCAGTCAATCTCAGTTTCATTCTTTCTTTCCATGTTTTTTTTTTCTCTGTTGACTGACTCCTTTGAGCAGCTGCTTAATGTTACTGTGCTGTATGTCAAAGCAACACAAACTCATCTTCCCTGCTGTCTCTTTCTAGCAAACAGAAAGCTTGATGGATTCTTGGTCAGACAAAAATCTGCATTTTTACCAGGCTTCTGGGCAATCAGATTTTTGCCAGTTGGATTAATTTATCATCTGACAATTTTTCTAATCATGTTTTTCTATTTTTAAATACGAATCAGGCCATTTCCCCTCCTTGAACCTATGTTTACTTGAAGCTAATGACATGCCGTTCAGGCTTATCAGGTTAAACCAATGCTCAAACAAGACTTCCTTCAGCTGCAGGGCCATAGCAAAACTGATCTGGTAATGTAATACAAAATAATAAAGATCATTATTTTAATTACATTTCAAGATTCTGCTGATGTCTCATTTTCCATTTTACCATCTGTGATAGGTATGTATCTGCTTTACTGGAGGAGACGTACATATCTGTTGAGCACAATTGTAGAGGGGCAGGCGCTGATATGAAGGCAAATAGAGTTCCCACGCTGTTCAGCACCACCTCTACAGGACTCCCATCCAACCATAAAGGTTCACCTTTACAATGGCAAGGATGGTGTTTAGGAGTGATAATATCAAAATGATTCATTGGGATGCAGTTATGCTCTCCCTGTGCTGTTCCAGAACCTGCTACCTGCTTGCAATATAGGTGCTTGCAGCAGAGCAGCTTCCTTCACTTCCTATTTATAGCAGCAAACTTTCATGTTCTACTAATGGGTCTGCCTGAGACTTCTGTGGGCACCCAGTGGTGGAAGGAATCTTCTTTAGCTACCCACTAACAGGGAAGAGCACAGAGCAGGGAGAACATAAAAGGGAAATTGAAAAGAGAAAGGAGATTGTTCAATTTTTAGAAAAGGTCATCTTCAGTGAAATATACTCATTATAGAATTTCAATTATCTCTAATAGCTGATAATAGCAGCAGAATGGTAGCTCATACCGAAAGCATTTAATTCCTTTGGTTTTAAACGACTAACTTCTCTTTGTAAATACAAATGTAAATTAGGGCAGCACATCTTACCCTTCTGGTAGTTTTTTTCTTTTGCAAATTTGGCAACAGAAGTGATTTTCAGTCTGTCAAGCATGGATAGCATTTAATTAAACCATACAGATGCTTAAACATTTTTGTGGCTTCTATCTGCTTCTCCCTAGATGAAATATTCCTAAAGAGCTGCCTTGCATTTCCTTAGCTGGTGTAGTTATTACAATTAAAATTGCATGGTATATCTTCAGACATTTACATTACAGTAAGAATAAATACAATGGAAACTGCAGGGTATAAACAGCTTAGCCACTAGGAAAAAATGCATTATGTATTTCTTAACCTTTTCAGTATGCTGCAACTTTTCACAAGAGAAAAAGCATACCTTAGCCACGTGAAACTGCATACATACACACCTCCTCCTAGGCAATCTCCTGTCACGGGCTAGGAGAGCGGATTCACTAGATTACTTCAAGGTCTCTTTTCACGTGTTTTATGTTATTCTAATGATGTATGAAAGCCGTTTATTCTTCAAATAAAACTGAAACTGAATACAACTGTTCCTTCTTGGTACTAGCAATCTGCTAATTTAAAACTTAGCAGTGTCCGATGATGAACCAAGTGTGAATGTATCTTTGATAGCATGTTTTCTAAACACCATCAAAGGATATTTTCAAATACATTTCAGAACATAGCCAGAAGAAAAGCCCTTAGCTTTTGAACTTAAAATTCCTGGCCTGAATAAGAGGATGCTATTTTAATTTATTTAACTTGAGATAGAGTTGTGAGATTACATCAGTCCAATTAAAGCATATTGTATACAACAGTAATTCTACCATACATTTCACTTACTGTTACATTAATTTGAATCCCCTGGAAAAATACAGTTCTGTAAAAGACACATCTGACAACAGTATTGTGAGCTGGAATTTGAGTTAGCTTAAAAGAGGGAAGTCTTCATACAAGTTGGCCTTATTTTGTGAACTGGGCAAATTAAGATTGAAAACATGTAGACAAATATTTTCAAAGTAATCTGTACACAGCAAACTGGTTTAAGGTCAGAGTCCAGACTCTGGGCTGCCTTTCTCTGAGGCAATACACAGAGACCCAAGGGGGATGGGACAGTTAGAAAGAACAGAAGAAAGGGAATGACACTTCCTCCTATATCTGTAACTTCCAGATTCTGAGCTGCCTCGAGGTAAAATCCTCAGCAAGATCTGTTGTAGTATATGGCAGCTTCCTCACTGCTGTCCACAAGCTGTGCTGCACCCAGGGCTGTGAGAGCACACAGCTCTAAACTTATTTTTACCTAACAAGAGGGAACAAGGGTACATATGATGCATGGTACTCCTTCATGGGGCAATCTTAATCCTTACTTTGGCTTCTGTGTACATCTGGAAAGGCTATACCAGGATTAGGCATCTTCTTTTGTGAATTATGGTGTGTAATTGCCTTTAATAGAGCAATTCACAAAGGAGGCTGGTTCATGGGAACTGATCCCAAACCAGACACGGGTTGCTAAAGACACGTATCTGAGATAAGGAGACAGTACTGAATGACTAAATTATGGTTGTAATGTGTATCTAGCTATGCTCCCCACCTAAGTTTACAATTAGCAAACATTTCTCTACGCCATGGTACATTTATTCAGAAAACTACATACCTTTCACTTACTTACAAACACAACTTTCATTAAGTGTAAGGTAGAAATGTTTTTCTAAGGAGGAACAGACCCACAGTTCACAAAACAAGTTTTCCCTTGACACATTACTTAAATAAAGAGATTTTATGTGGTAAGAACGTGACCTACCTTTTTAGTCTGATTCACATTTACCAAACTGCAACTTCAAAATGCCTTTGCCATGAAGCTGAAGAATCTGGTTGTATTCTTTGGGCATTGCATGGAAACCTGGTTTAGGCAGCTGGTTGTCATAATAATGGTGGCTGATTGGCATCTTCTCCATGGATTTTGAGAAAGGCCAGAAGCCATAGAGCTTCACATTCTCACACAGCTCAAGAGCAGCACTAGTGATCATAAAACCAGATGACAACCGGTAGGCTTTCACACCCTTAGTTCTCCAGAACTGGGCAAGACTTTTCAGATAAGTGGGGTGAAAAAATATTGCCCTTTGGGTTGCTTTGAACTCTTGCAGAGTGTGATACACTTTAAAAGAAGTGGCTGTGTTGCTTCTGAAGGAAAACGCTGGCAATAAAAGCAAAGCATCTCCATAGACCGCAATGTTCTCCAGAAATTCAGCCTTCTTTTCATTTAGTTTGTTGTACCTGCAAAGTACAACATTTCAGGAAAAGACTGAATGGAATTTTGGAATACTTGCATAGTATGAACAGAGTTATGAACTCTGCTGCACCAGTTCAGCCTGTCTATACAGCCAATTTATACCAACCTGTTGCATATTGTCATATGTGCAGTAATGAAAATCTGTCTTTATTGTATAATAAGAACACATTCCATAGGATTGAATTGGCAACTGGGAGTTACTGAAGCAGATCAAATTCACTGCTAGTAAAACCAGGACTTGCTTAGAGAATTAATTAATTCAAGAAATGTCAAAGACGAATGGAAAAAAAAAAAAAAGTATTTATATTTCCTGTGTTTAAAAACACATGCACCATCTATTTTTATACTATGCACAGTATGATACATACTGCATGTGCTTGTGAAATGTGTTTCTTACATCAACAGGTATACAATACCTCTCTTCAAAACCTGGGTGTCTGCCCCATTTGGAAATACAAGTATGCACATGAGTAGTCTTGGAGTGTTAAATACTAGTGTGTGCTCAAGTTTCACAGGATCTTAGCTACTTTTGATACGCTTTTAAAATAGCTTAAAATATAAGCATATCTATTTATCTCCTTTAACTATAAAGGGAACAGATGGAGTTAGAGATCTAACTTCATAAATGAAGAGGATTTATTCTCAGATGCTTTGGTTCCCAATAACTAGCAAAGAGCCTTAGTTCTCACCATTGACTAATCCTCATGCTCCCAAATACTGAAGAGTGAACTTCCAGAGTTACCCAAGAAGCGATACAAGACACAAGGGGGTCACTCATCTAGTTTCCTCTATAGATCTGAGTTGTCTGAATCATCTGAATATAGGGCACTTTAAACCCCTTTAGGATTCAAAGAACTGAGTTCTTTTTTGTAGGTAGTTGTCTATCTGAGCAGTGTATTTTCACCTTCTAAGGACTACCAGAGCCCACTTTTCACAAATGGCTTCAAGCAGAAACTGGAAAAATTGGTTTAATTTCTCTTCACAACCTGAGTAGCTTCAAACCTTCTTGTTATGGAGCACTTCAAGACAGCGGACAGCAGCCACTGTCATTTCCATTCAAAACCCTCACAGAGGACTTGGCAGTTACCTCTTGCACAACTGAACTCCTGCAGAGTGATACAGTCCTTCTCAGCCTGAGGGGGGTTAAACTTACAGTTCTGCTTCCCAGAAAAGTGCCATTACCATCAGATTTTGAAACAAAATGAAGACTCAGGCCCTCCCTGTTGACCCCAGCCCCCTCTGCATGCAACAGCCACACAGCCAAAGCAAGCAAGAAACGCCTGAGCATATGACTGCAAAGTGTGGCTGAAGGATGAACTTCTGGACTTTACTTCAAGAATCTTCTCTATTTCTACTCAGTGTAAAGTACATAAAGAGCCTTCAGGACACAATTCAGATCTGTTCTTTCTTAGCTAGAAACCTGAACAACTCAACTTCATCTTGTTTTCTTTTCCAGCTCTGCACCTATGAGGTGCAGTGCAGCCCAGCTCCGTTAGGACACATAAGAACTGTGCTTCTCTCCCCGAAGAGAGTTCACCTACATCGTACACCCTTGACAGACACAATTCAAAAGCTGATTAACAATAGTAACAGCGGACTAACCCAGTACCCAAACACAGAATTAGAAATTAGAGTGAATAAAGTGACAATAGGTCTTTTGAGAGAAGAAAACAACTTAGTTCTGCTAAAGGGTGTCAAGTTGCTTCCTGCTCCTCCTTCAAAGGCATTTACAGTGTTCTCTCAGTATTTAGTTACTTTTTTAGATTTTTAAATCTTAAAAGTGCTCTCATAATCTCATTTCATCCTCACACAGATGTAGCTCCTATTTCCTTCAGTGCAACTGCTATGAACCTCGATGTGACTGCACTGGGCTAAAAAATGAGTGCAGCTGTGGCAGAACACATTGATCAAGCCCAGACAAATTACGCATCAGGTCAGTAGCCACCAATGATGCTGAGTCACTGGACAAAGTTTTTCTTCCTCATATTGTGCAGCCCTTCTAACATCAATGAGCTAAATCTATTTTTGGGGAAGCAATAATTCATCTTCATTTAACTCAAAAACACCTGGGTAAGCATCAAGGTAGTTAATATTGACTGCAAAAAATCAAATTCTATCCTTGAATCAATAACAAATATTTGTTAACCATTTCTATGCTCACTGTAATTTTCCCTTCTTCCTTCAAAGGAAAAAATAAAAAGCTCAGATGTTGTGTATTTGACAAATACAGCTATGACAGACAATAAGATAACAGTAAGATCAGTATGCAGTAAATAACATGCCACAGCAGTCATTTTCATAGATAAGCTGCAGTTCCAGCCTGCTGAAGATGTCAGATTAGTCAGCATGGCCTTATTAGATTTTCTTTTCATCAAGAAGGTGCAAAAAGAAGAAAAACTTTGCTGAGAAAAAAAGTGCGTGAGCAGCTTTTACATGATTGAGAAAATGGATTACAGAAATTGGGCCTCCATTGAGGAAATAGTCTTCATCAGAACAGCTTCTAAGCACATGGTACCTAAGAACATGTGCTTATAGTCCTACTGATAGAGTCAGACACACATTTCCAAGCTTTCCTGATTTACAGTTACAATTCCTTTCTTATGCTGGCAGTCATGAGGGTCATGGGGGGGAAAAGAAGAGGCTTGGGCTTGCAATCATCAGGTTTACTCTGTCAAACTGTGGACTGGTGCTAACCGAGGCACTTGCTAATGCGGGCATTGCTGACTCCTTCCTGCTCCAAAAAAGGCCAAGTTTAACAGAATTCCATTTACACTGGTACATATTTTACATGGAAACTAAGGCTTAATGAAGTAATCTGCATGCTCTGCTTTATATGCTGGTATCCCAATGGATTTCCAACAAAATCTAAATCATGTCGAACAATTACACAATATTGCACCAAAACAGATTTGCAGTAGTACTTACTTCTGAGCTATGATACTTGGATTAACAGTCACAAGGTTTGTTTTATTGCCAACATCTTTGCTAATGCTTCCCACGGTTGGAGGGAGGTTACACCTGAAATCGAGAAACATTTACTTAAACAGATGCACACCAGAAATGCTGTATAGTTAATATTTGCAAATTCCTCTGTTGTGCAATGGCACTTTCACGTCAGCTCCCAGGGATCTCTAAGCACTTTACAAATATTAAATAAGGCTTACAGCACTTCCAGTAAAAATATTTAATCTACTGTACAGATGGTTAAAATAGGGCACACAGAGCTCATTTTCACAAATCATCTCAGAAATCAGAGTGAAGTTAAAAATCCCACAAGGCGCCAGCCTATGAATGCCCTGTGTTAGCTGCTAAGATATAATTGCCCCTCTTGCTTAAACAATACATTTCTTCTGGAAGTCTTCTATAACGTCTTCTACAATAACAGTTGCATAACTTGACCAGTTGCAGAAACAGTGGTTTCTGTAAAAGGTAAAGAAAGCATTTTTTTAAATCCGTCAGTAAGTTTAGCATCTTACTATACCAATTTCCCATTTTTATAAAGGCAGTTACTGAACTGGAAAGGGTTTTTTTCCTGTTTTGCTTTGTTTTGGTTTGGGGTTTTTAATTTGAAAAGCCCAAATATTAATCAAAAGTAGGAAAGGAAACAAAATCCAGCAGATTGAGTGATTGGACATCACTGAGAGAACCGGCACACTGTTACTCTGTTCCTTTGCATGAACTACAAAGCGTGAGTCACATATAGAGAGAGTGCACCAAATTACCTCTGAGTGTGCCTGGTTTTCTCCAAAATCTATACACAGGGAGGCAAAAAAACCTACTTCAATTAGATGCCTAAATTTTTAGATGGTTAACAGAAGGTGAGACAAATATTGGGGAGTTAAATAACTGTATTAGTGAGCCAATATAAGGTTGTTGTTTAACAAAGGGTATGTAAACCCTTTGTTAAACCAAAGGTAAAGGTAAACATGTGACATTTAATGCCAGTCTTATTTCAGCTTCAGGGTTTTCTTTATTCGCTTACCTTGATAAAAAAAAAATCCTATCTTTGCAATCACAGATCATACACGTACCCCTATAGAGTCCTCTCTTTACTTAAGAAGCAGTGTTCTGAAATCTACAAAGCATAAGGAGTATCCTTAGGGAGGCAGAAATAAAGAACTGGCAAGATCCTTCCTCCTTGCTACAAACTGGCACTGGCATGCTTTCAAGCCTGCCAAGTTTTCAGAAACACTGGACACACTTCAGTGAGAAGAAGCAGCTCTTACCTAAACACAAAGTCAGAATGATCGATCTCAGCTCCACAGCTGGAATTTTTCAGAATGCCTCCATTTCCAACCACGGCACAGGTCTTGAAGGGATAGGCTGAAAGGGGAGAGGACTGCAAACAAATAAAAAGACACAGCCAATGCCTTACAAATCTTGTGATTGTTTCTTTGCACCTTTAGTCATTTGTCCTTGTAGGTTTAATCCGGTAAATCCCAGTGAAAGCATTCACCATTGAGCACACAGGGTTGCCAAGCCTGGATAGCCAAGAGCCAAAAATAGGCACTGACAGACTGAGAAGTGCTACTTCTGTCGTCAGAACTTTGGGGGAATAACACAGGATTGTTAAACCAGATTAATATCTTTAAAGACACTTAACACAAAAATCATTTAGTAGTGGACTGAATGCTTTACAAGCTAAGGACCTAACTTGTACTGGAGACAGTCTAAATTTACCCGTTCTCCTTTGCACTGTAACAGACTGGGAGTTGTCACATAGTCACTCACTTTATCAGCTAACAGAAGGTAACTTTGTAAATGCTCATTACTTTGTCATCACACAATTACATTTGATGTAAAATAACCAGTTAGGGGAACCTGAAGATGCTGTTCAGGACAGTCATGTGCCCTGGCTTAACTCGTGGCAAATGTGATAGCTAACTGAAGAAGTTACTGTTTCTGGCTGTTCATCCTCTATTCCTCTCCTTGTTGGAGGTTGCAGTCTTGCAGGGGGGAAGCTGAATGACAGTTAAGTGCATCCACTTGTGAACAGCACAGATCACAACCTAGCAAATGAATGTAAATTGTTGGCTATTTCATTTGGCATTAATATTGTTGGCTGTTATCCCAGGGTCTCAGAAACATCTCATCTATCTCGTTCAGCCTCTCCTGCTGTGGAAGCACTGACATTCAACAGAGAGGCCAACAGCTGGGCTACTTCCACTGCATGTCCTGGGTTCAGCTGTAGCAGCCAAGAAACTGAACTCACTTGTAAGACTGAGTAAAAATTTGCTTGCACAAAGCATTATCTTTCCTCCTTCTCTCAGCAGCTTAGCAAAAGAGAATCAGGAAGTGACACTGTTATGAACAGCGCAAGAAGTGTGCGGAAAGTGGCAGACATCAACAACATGTTCAAATATTTTGTTCAATTCTGAAAAGTCAGTAGGAGAAAACAAAGGCCAGAGAACTCTGGCTAACTTAGCAAGTATACGTTCAGGTAAAACATGCTACTTTTTTCTTTCACTCAGTTTAAATTTGGAACCCCTGTTCCCTCTATTGCAATGAAGGTTTTAGTGATTCACAGCAGCATTTAGAAAGGACTAGACTCATGGTAGCTGGAATCTCACAAACCCACAATGCCAGAGATGGGTAAGAAGGCTCCCATGTGCTCTTACTTATTAGAAATTAAGTACATGTCTGTGCCCCTGTTTGTCTGGTTTCCAGATCTCATATGTCTACTGTAAATCCCGATATACAAAACTGGATTCCTTTGCTCAACCTGTGTTTCTGGCTGCAAAGGCTCCACCCCAGTGGGCAACAAAGCTGGTGAAAGGGCTGGAAGGAATGTCCTATGACGAGCCGTTAAGGACTTTGGGCTCCTCTAGTTTGGAGAAAAGGAGGCTGGGGGCAACCTCTTTGCTCTCTACAGCTTCCTGAGGATGGGATGTGGAGAGGGAGGTGCTGATCTCCTCTCCCTGGTATTCAGTGATAGGACACGTGGGAATGGTTCAAAGCTGCACCAGGGAGGTTTCAACTGGGCATTAGGAAGCATTTCTTTACCAAGAGGGTAGTCAAACACTGCAACAGTCTCCCTAGAGAGGTGGTCAATGCCTGAAGCCTGCCAGTGGTTGAGAGACATTTGAACAATCCCTTAACAGCATGCTTTAAATTGGTCAGCCCTGAATTGGTCAGGCAGTTGGACTACACGCTTTTTGTAGGTCCCTTCCAACTGAAATAGTCTGTTCTATATCAGGTTTACCACGAAAATAGCTTTCCTAAGTTATATGCCCAAGCCTGCACCAGAAATGGCATGGGAATACGAGGAATATGAAATGTTGTTCCAGACTGAAATACCTTTGAAAACGGGAATGAGAAAAGCAAGGCAAACATGCTCAGAGTATTCACTCCTGAATTCAGCTGGCTGCCAAATCAGGATGCAACTTGTGTTCTTTAGCAACTCTGCCTACAATCTGATCTATGGTACCCTGTCCATGCCTCCACCACTGCAGAAGGCAGTTAAAAAATAGGTCTTACGAGGTGAATGAATAAGTGTATACAGGGGGTGAAGGGTCTCTTCCAGTGGAATCAAAGAAAGCAGCTCATTTACTAACCTAAAATATATATGATACTGCAATTACAATAACAGGTAAAGATACAGTTCTTACCACAGGCAGCATCTTAAAAATGTCCTCTGTAATGAGGATGGTCTTTTTACTGTCCACTTCATAACTCATGTTACTTCCCAGTGGGCTGTTGTTTTGAGAAGCAATAAAATTGTGAACTGCATCACAGCAGGAAGCTAATTCTGACCTGCAAAAAACCCAAACAAAACCTGCTCAAAGACAGGCAAATAAGCAGGAAAATGGTGGTAGAGAAGTAGGTCAATGAAAACCAGTTCTAATTAACTAAGCAACAAAAGGCTATATGAACTCTTGACTTGCTTTTTAAAGCAAGTCCATTTTCACAGCAAACATTCAGAAATAATCAGACCAAGAACCCCTTCTCTTATCCTATTTTTATCTCTTGGTCTCCCTTTCCCATCCAGAAAAAGTTGTAATTCGTCTTCTCCTTACTATTAATCACTTCAGCCCTCAAAGAATTAACAATGTGACTTCTGTCCACATAGAATGAGTGACTGTAAGAAACTAGAAGGCTGAAGAAAGAAAGAACCAAGCAGATTAAAGGAATGGTGATGGGAAGTATTGGCTATATTACTTAGTGAACAGTTAGATGGTCACAGGCCAATTAATTAATAGTTCATTTCCACACCTGTTCAGCACAGTTTTCCTGTGCACAGTATCCCAGATGTTAAATAAATTACATCACAACTTACAAACAAAGAAGATGGGTATCTTTGTGGTAGAGACAGAGGGCCTAGCTGCTCTCCAAAACACGCAGCAGAAGTCTTTAAATGGGTAAGGCTTCAAGGGAATCACTCAAATTTTATGTAGGAGTGAAGGCTATCACCCATCTTACGACTCCTGTTACCTCCAAACTTATAAAAATATTATGTGTGCAAACATTTTTTATTATTAACAGTGAAATGCAATGAAAAGTCTCATCAGACCTTTGAAATCGGACATGAAATGCTGTAATTCATTTTGCTTCAGGGAACAATGTTCTCTCTGCTGCTGCTGGATCCAATTTTCAGACACTAAGGCTGAAATATTCATGGCCAGACATTATCTATCAATCATTAGGACATTAGGAGAGATACTAAGAGAACTACTAACCATTTAGAGAAGGAAATTCACTGATAACGTAATTGCTTGGAACTTTGAAGAAGATAACACAGCAGGGAATTCTGTCCTAACACTGAAGGTTAAATGAGAATTAAAAAAAAAAAAAAAAAAAAAAAAAAAAAATAATTTAAAAAAAAAAAAAAAAAAAGATATATTTACAGTTGGAGCCAGCAGAATAGAAAAGGTTTGTTTCACACTTTTTCAGTAAGGCAAACCAAATCATTGGAACTACTTAAACAATACAGGCCAAATTCTGTGTGAAAGTAAGCTGACTTTAATAGGGCAAGACACAGCTAAGAGAAGTTGCTTCATTTATCAACAATGCACACAGAGCAAATATTCTAATAATAATATAATTCTATTTCTGATGGAGATAAGGCATAGTCCAGCACATGCAAGAACCCAAGGATTATGTTTTCTGGAAGACAGGGAAGAGAACAAACAGGTCTGTGATAACTCTCAATCTTACTTCTCTCGAAATAATGGTCAAAAACGGAGGAAATAAAAGGCAGGAAGGTTGGTTTGATTGATTCATACATAAAACACCAAATGAAAGACTACCATTTCAGTTGTCAAACCGCTTACTGTACATATTAACCCATTTTGAATACTGAGCTCTGAAACTCCTCAAAGTTCCCAGATGCATGAGGAACACTGGCAATGACTGAGTGCTGGGATGACACAGATCTGAAATAATCATACTAGGAGAGTTACCAGGAAATGTTAAAAGGAAATACAGCTCCTGAGAGAAGAAACAGTAGAGTTCAGATTTCCACAAGCCATATTCAGCTCTACTCCATGAACATAGTAATTCCCACCATCTTCCTCAAAGCTTTAATGAGCAGGGCAGGTCTGTGGTCAATGAAAACCACTAGGTACAAAGGCAATCACACAGAGATGAGGAATCACACACCCCATAATTTTTGATTTCTTTAAATTTTTTCTTAAAGCTAAAAGTAGCTAAAAGGCCTAAGTATTATGTGTCAACTACAGGAGGTTCAGAAGAGAAGGAATAATGCCAAAATGTTCTTGCCCAGCTTTAGTTCTGTGTGTGATGGCAACCAGAATCTGAAAAAGCAAACTGATGACAGATAACAGTCATTAATACAGATCATGTGGGTTTGCTTTTTATTACTCATTCCACAAGAATGAGTTCTTCAATAAAACCAGAAACAGTCTGGAAGAAAAATGGATATCAGAATTAATAAGAAAGTAATTCTTTAAATTAATATTATGGATCCACCGCAGAAGTAAAACAGCCAGGCTAGTTCAGCAACACAGTGAAAACAAGAGAATACATACTGATTAATGATACATATTCTGATCTTATCTAAGAGCATACTCGCTAAAAATTTGGAGGTAACAATAGAAACCTCCTACTTAGATCAAATCATGACACAGAATCCCACTGTATCCAAGCAGTCACGTACAGAACTGAAGCAGGAAACATGTAACCTTCAGAAAGCAATACCCACTGGCAATATATTTAGCTGTCTGTTTGTATGGGATTTTGTACATATGGTATGTCTACAACTGACAGCAAACAATAATGAAGGGGTAGAGACAAGACAGTTCAAGCAATCTGCTACTGCAATCGTCATCACAGTATTAATGTCATACGTGGTCTCTGTCATGAGATAATGACACCCTAAAGTGCATGTACGTCATGAGATTAAGACATGTATTGTACAAGTTCAGAGGAAAACCAAAAAGCTAATCAGAGGGCTGGAGCGCTCCTACTACTATGGAGGCAGGCTGAGAGATTTGGGCTTGTTCAGCCTGGAGAAGAGAAGGCTCCAGGAGACCTTAGAGAAACCTTTCAGTAACTAAAGGGGGCCTGCAAGAAGTCTAGAGAGGAACTTTTTACAAGAGCCGCTAGTGATAGGACAAGGGGGAATGGCTTTAAACTGACACAAGGTAGATTTAGATTAGCTATTAGGAAAAAATTCTTTACTGTGAGGGTGTTCAGGCGCTGGCATAGGTTGGCCAGAGAAGCTGGGGCTGCCCCATCCCTGGCAGGGATGGGGCCAGGTTGGATGGGGCTTTGAACAATCTGGTCTACTGTGAGGTGTCCCTGTCCGTGGTAGGGATGTTGGAACTAAATAATGTTTAAGAGCCATTCCAACCCCAACCATTCCATGCTTCTATATAGTCCACTCCAGTTGAAGTCAAAAAGTATCTGCAGGATCTAAATATGCTGATGTAGTTTCTTTGCAGCTCCTGTAGTAGCTCTGTAGCCAAGAAGCATTTTAGCTGGTTCAGTGCTCATGTACAGGCTGCACGTGCCTGCTGACAAGACACAGTGTGAACACACCCACAAGAGATTACAAGCATCTCAACATCTTGAACCAGCCATAATGGCTAAAGCAGTCAGTGGTTAATATAGGGCTAGCAGTTTCTCAGCTGGTCCAAAAGCCAGAACTGCTCTAATCCTGAATGAAATGGGAAGAATCTAGAAGGGTGAAATCTGTCTTTATGGAACAAACTTCTGCAGAGTTTAAAAAATCCCCTCTCCTCCAAACTACTGATACAAGCACCAAGACGACCTTTGATTCATCCTTCTGCAGTAAGTAGGATTCTTTTTCAGAACACATTCTTTAATTAGAAATGCTTAGCTAAAGTAATTTTGGTTTAGATTTTTAAAAATCTAAAGTATTCCAAGCAATGGAAGTCCGTGAATTACTAATAACCAGATAAAGTCTATGCTTGACTAATAGCTTGTATTAATAGTTCACCTAACTTAGGTGTTTGTAACCATTAGCTCATGTGAGCTATTGTACTGTACATGTGAAAAAAACAAGGACTTTGAGGTTTCATGAAGAGACTGTCTTGTCAGTACAGAGAAGAACCCACAAAAAATTCCACTGTATAACAGCAAGATTTCAAGGGTGTGACTACAAATAACGAGACTACCTTTTATGTATGCCACTGCTGTAAAATCTTATAATGAGCAAGCAATTATCTTAATGTACTGCACTGTGGACTCTAGACAGCGATATGGGTCAGGTAGGCTCTTGTCAATCCAAGTCAACAGCATCACAGTGCAATGAGGCATATTATGACATATTCCAATCTTTTAGAAAAGAGTGGTTAAATCTGGTGTCTGAAACAGAATGTGTTGAAGGAAAATGCTACTCTGACAGCTCTTGAACTGTTTATAAATGAAGTAACACCATAAATGTCTAGAACAATGAAAGATAACAGGGTTGAATCTGAAATCAAGACTGAATATGTAAAAAGTGTAATAAAATTTCCAAACCAAAGACTGTTTAAAGAGTCCGCCATGAAGACATAATTAACTCAGTCTGATTCTAAATTAAGTTCCTCCCATAGGAATCCTCCAACCTTCAGGAAGTATATAGTCTGTAGAGCAATTAAAAATTCAACCATTTCTCCAAACTGTCCCCAATTATTATCTCTCAACCCACTCTATTTTTAATCCTGAAACAGAAATGTGTCTCTGAATATATATTCCTGATTTTACGTATGATCTGTTAAATCTACGGAGCAAATGTACTCTTAAATCACACTGTAATCTCAGAGTTCCACGTATTTTCTTGTATACTCCAATGGAAGATTTCAGAGAGTACAGTGGAATTATCGATCTGTTTAGTGTTAGGAAAGCTATTGATTATGCAGTCATGTAAGCTTATGAAAGCATGAATTGACCTTGCAGGGTATTTTATTTGTATTTCAACTGTGGTTCACTGCAGTACACAGATGTGAGCAGCACTGTTATTTATACACTACAGTATAGCACACTACAAATTAATCTCTTCAAGAAGGAGTGCGATTTTATAATCTGCAGGAATGTTTAACACACACTTTTCAGAAGAGATATTAAAGTGAGAAAAGGGTAATAGAGGTCAAGTGCAATAAAAAGCAGGAGGGAAATTACAGGGCTAGGAAAATGGGTTGATCTTTTAACTATTCTTTTCAAGATCCAGGGTTTTGTTTTTGTTTTTGTTTTTGTTTTTTTTTTTTTTTTTAAGTAGTATTGTGATCATTTAAAAAAAGTTTAAAATAGTTTGGTGGGGTGGAGCAGTGTGCCAGCTAAACTGCAGGAATTTCCTTCTCCCTTCATCATCAGATGCAAATAAGGTTTGTCAGGATGGTATTTCTGTGGGCAGAGGGGCCATTATCCACAGCTCACACAGGGCTATTTCAGCCTGATATCACTCCTGAAGAACTGTTACACTGCTTTGCCAGGCTCCAAGCTCAGCGAGATAGCACAGAAACACAATGCGGAGAGGCTTCACTGAAACACAGCATCTGCTTAGCCTTTTTCCATAGCCTCCTTCCCTCCCTCCACAGCAATTTTGAGAGCTGTTGTAGCTATTTCTTAGCTTCCAGCAAAAACAGGAGTTGTAACCATTTGGAAAACCTGCAGATTATTTGCCACCATGGGCGTATAGCCCAAATGAGAATAAATCAAGCTTAGAAATCTGTAAAGCAAAGGGATGTGGAGGTGTAAAAAAAACCATTACAGCTTGCACCTAATTGGGCTCTGTAATTTGTTGCACTAATGAAACATTTAAGCGGAAAAACCTTTGAAGAATACTAATATAATAATTAATATTCAGGTTACCTAGGGAACCTGAGACTCCACTGACTGTAGCTAGAAGAGTCTTTGCAGAGGAAGCTACCCAGCACAGCTTTTTTTCCTGGAGCATTAAGAATGACACTTCCAGGCAGCTGTGAGATTATTTCCCCTCGCTTTCCAAGTTTCTACCAATCCTCTCTTATAACCAACAGACCTGAGGACTTGCTTTGTCTAAACCAAGTTAAGGCTGATGTAAATCTGAAAAGGGAAGAATAATTTGGGTGGGCTTAGAAACAAAGAGGTAATGGGGAGATGCTTGATGATTGTAGAGCCCTAAAGAAGAAGAGAAATATATAAAAAAAATAAAAATAAAAAAAAAAAGAGAAGCAGAGCTGAATTTCATAAAGGAATGGTCTGAATAAAAAACACTTAAATAATTCTCTATATGTTAGTAGCAGTAAACACTGGAGAAGGTTTTCCCTATAATCACTAAATCCCTAAATTAGTAGGATGCCATGTGTTCTGTTCTGTCAGCTTGTGTTGTTAGATAAAACCTCTTTAGCAATGGCTGACAAACACTACTGTGGGGCACAATAAATCTTGACTAGGACTGCAAGAGCAATGAACCGAGTGCTCATACTTTCTCCTCTGAGGGCAACCCAAATCTGGCAGTGCTGATGTCAGCATTACTGATACTGAAATAAGTGAGGGCCAGGAGCCTGGCTCCCTGACAGAGGCCAGAGGGGGGGGGGAAAAAAAAAAAAAAAAAAAAAAATCAACCAGAGAAGAGTGACTGGATATGGGAGGTACTGAAGGGAAAATCATGGCTTGTACTTGCTTCATGACTCTTCTTGATTTTGAGAAACGCATGGCTAAATGTTATATAGCTGTCAAGAACCACTGACCACTGCCAGATACAGCAACCCAGCCAAGTGCATGTGAGCCTGAACAGCAGAGCAGCTTTAGAGGAAACCATTTGGAAAAGGAAAAGGGCAGCTCTCTGCCAACAAATGTACACAGTTTGCACAGCTGCATGGCAAGGCTGAGCTAGGTAGAAGAGGGTCAACCTGGAATTGTGCACTCTATGCTGGTAAAAGCACTGTGGTTTGCGCCACACATGGCTGTCAGCTGTAACCCTTCTGGCAGATACAAAGACAAATATTTCTTTCCTGCATTGCAGTTCTAATTTATATTCTTTTATTTGTCCTGGATCTGCTGGGAGTGTGGCTTACAAAGAGAATCAATGTGTACTCATTGGCACACAGTGCTGTCTTCGAGGAACATAAGAGTTACTGGCTCAGATCGTATATTCCTTCACTCTACCAGTATGACGGTAGCCAACAGCAAAGGCTGTTAGAAAACAACAAGAAAGGTTCTCTGAAAAATTCACTACCCCACAGGAAGCTGCTTTTGAACCTTATTAATTAGAGGTTAGTTTATGCCCTGAAGCAGAAGATATTAAATCCCTTATAAATATGCATGCCTGTTCTTCAGAACTTCAGGGTAATACAGAGATGTCATACAACTGACACCACACCTGCGAAGCATGTAAGCGTTCGCTCCATTTAACACATGGTCAAACAGGGAAAGAAGTCAAGCAGCTTATCTTCAGTCTAGTCAGTAGACAGACTTCTGGTGGCACTGGCAGGTGAGTAGTATGACACAGGCAGCTTCAAGCTCTGCTTCTAGAGGTGGCTAGCCATAATACCCAAATCC